>NW_028132902.1:0-162364 GCF_964374135.1 Grampus griseus
TGTTTCCCCTCCACAGCACCTGTATCTCTCAGCGCTGTTTGCTTCTTCAGAGCAGCTCTAATTCTAAGCGCTCTCACTTGCCCCTTCACAGCAGCTGTGAACCTCAGCGAGCTCTGTTGCCCCTTCACAGCAGCTCTAACTCACAGCACTCTTTGTTGCCCCTTTAACGCAGCTGTAACTAGCAGCGCTCTCTGTTGCCCTTCAGAGCAGCCCTGACTGAATCTCAGCGCTCTCTGTTTCCCCTCCACAGCAGCTCTATCTCTCAGCGCTCTGTTTGCTTCTTCACAGCAGCTCTAATTCTAAGCGCTCTCAGTTGCCCCTTCACAGCAGCTCTGAACCTCAGCGAGCTCTGTTGCCCCTTCACAGCAGCTCTAACTCTCAGCGCTGTGTGTTGCCCCTTCACAACAGCTCTAACTCTCACCATTCTGTTTCCGCTTCACAGCAGCCCTGACTCTCAACGCTCTGTGTTGCCCCTTCAAAGCAGCTCTAACTCTCAGCGCTCGCTGTTGCCCCTTCAGTGCAGCTCTGACTAAATCTCAGCGCTCTCTGTTTCCCCTCCACAGCAGCTCAATCTCTCAGCGCTGTTTGCTTCTTCAGAGCAGCTCTAATTCTAAGCCCTCTCAGTTGCCCCTTCACAGCAGCTCTAAACCTCACCGAGATTCACAGCACCTCTAACTCTCAGCGTGCTCTGTTGCCCTTCAGAGCAGCTCTGACTAACTCTCCGTGCTTTCTGTTGACCCTTCAGATCAGTCTGACTAACTCTCAGCGCTCCCGGTTGCCCCTTCACAGGAGCTCTCTCTGCGCCCTGTGTTGCCACTTCAATGCCGTTCTAATTCTCAGCACTCTTTATTGCCCCTTCAGAGCAGCTCTAACTCTCAGCGCTCGCTGTTGCCCCTTCAGTGCAGCTCTGACTAAATCTCAGCGCGCTGTGTTGCCCCTTCACAGAAACTCTCTCAGCACACTCTGTTTCCCCTTCACAGCAGCTCTAACTCTCACCAATCTGTTTCCGCTTCACAGCAGCCCTGACTCTCTACGCTCTCTGTTGCCCCTTCACAGCGGCTTTAACTCTAAGCGCTCTCAGTTGCCCCTTCACAGCAGCTCTAACTCTCAGAGCGCTCTGTTGCCCCTTCAGAGGAGCTCTGACTAAATCTCAGCGCTCTCTGATGACCATTCATAGCAGCTATAACTCTCAGCGCTCTGGAGCCCCTTCAGAGCAGCTCTGACTAAATCTCAGCGCTCTCTGTTTCCCCTCCAAAGCAGCTTGAACTCTCAGTGCTCTCTATTACCCCTTCACAGGAGCTCTAACTAACTCTCACGGCTCTGTTTGCTACTGGAGAGCAGCTCTAAATCTAAGCGCTCTCATTTACCCCTTCAATGCAGCTCTAACTCACAGCACTCTTTGTTGCCCCTTTAAAGCAGCTCTAACTAGCAGCGCTCTCTGTTGCCCTTCAGAGCAGCTCTGACTTAATCTTAGTGCTCTGTTTCCCCAAGGCAGCTTTAACTCTCAGCGCTCTCTATTGCCCCTTCACAGCAGCTCTAAACCTCACCGAGCTTCACAGCAGCTCTAACTCTCAGCGCCCTCTGTTGCCCTTCAGAGCAGCTCTGACTAACTCTCCGTGCTTTCTGTTGACCCTTCAGATCAGTCTGACTAACTCTCAGCGCTCCCAGTTGCCCCTTCACAGCAGCTCTAACTCTCAGCGCCCTGTGTTGCCACTTCAATGCCGTTCTAATTCTCAGCACTCTTTATTGCCCCTTCAGAGCAGCTCTAACTCTCAGCGCTCGCTGTTGCCCCTTCAGTGCAGCTCTGACTAAATCTCAGCGCGCTGTGTTGTCCCTTCACAGAAGCTCTAACTCTCAGTGCGCTCTGTTGCCATTCAGAGTAGCACTGACTAAATCTCAGCGCTTTCTGTGGCCCCTTCACAGCAGCTCTAACTTCCAGTGCTCTGTGTTGCCCCTTCACAGCAGCTCTAACGCTGAGCTCTCTCAGTTGCCCCTTCAATGCAGCTCTAACTCACAGCGCTCTGTGTTGCCCCTTCAACGCAGCTGTAACTCTCACGGATCTCTGTTGCCCTTTCACAGCAGCTCTAACTCTCAGCGCGCTCTGTTGCCCTTCAGAGCAGCTCTGACTAACTCTCCGTGCTTTCTGTTGACCCTTCAGATCAGTCTCACTAACTCTCAGCGCTCCCGGTTGCCCCTTCACAGCAGCTCTAACTCTCAGCGCCCTGTGTTGCCCCTTCAACGCAGCTCTAATGCTCACCACTCTTTACTGCCCCTTCACAACAGCAATAAATCAGCGCTCTCCGTTGCCCCTTCACAGCAGCTCTAACTCTCAGCGCCCTGTGTTGCCACTTCAATGCAGTTCTAATTCTCAGCACTCTTTATTGCCTCTTCAGAGCAGCTCTAACTCTCAGAGCACTCTGTTGCCCTTCACAGCAGCTCTGACTAAATCTCAGCGCACTCTGTTTCCCCAAGGCAGCTTTAACTCTCAGCGCTCTCTATTGCCCCTTCACAGGAGCTCTAACTCTCACCGCTCTGTTTGCTACTTGAGAGCAGCTCTAATTCTAAGCGCTCTCAGTTGCCCCTTCACAGCAGCTGTAAACCTCAGCGAGCTCTGTTGCCCCTTCAACGCAGCTCTAACGCTCAGCGCTCGCTGATGCCCCTTCAGTGCAGCTCTGACTAAATGTCAGCGCGCTGTGTTGCCCCTTCACAGCAGCTCTAACTCTCAGAGCGCTCTGTTGCCCCTCCAGAGGAGCTCTGACTAAATCTCAGCGCTCTCTGTGTCCCCTTCCCACCAGCTCTACCTCTCAGCGCTCTGTGTTGCCCCTTCAACGCAGCTCTAATTCTCAGCGATCTCTGGTGCCCCTTCACAGGAGCACTGACCGACTCTCAAGCGCTCTGTGTTGCCCCTTCACAGCAGCTGTAACTCTAAGTGCTCTCAGTTGCCCCTTCTCAGCAGCTCTAACTTCCAGTGCTCTGTGTTGCCCCTTCACAGCAGCTCTAACTCTCAGCGCTCTCTATTGCCCCTTCACAGGAGCTCTGACTAACTCTCACCGCTCTGTTTGCTCCTTCAGAGCAGCTCTAATTCTAAGCGCTCTCAGTTGCCCGTTCACAGCAGCTGTAAACCTCATCGCTCTCTCTTCTCTTGCCCCTTCAACGCAGCTCTAACGCTCAGCGCTCGCTGTTGCCTCTTCAGAGCAGCTCTAACTCTCACCACTCTGTTTCCGCTTCACAGCAGCCCTGACTCTCAACGCTCTGTGTTGCCCCTTCAACGCAGCTGTAACTCAGAGCTCACTGTTGCCCATTCATAGCAGATATAACTCTCAGCCCTGACTGTTGCCCCTTCAGAGCAGCTCTGAATAAATCTCAGCGCTCTCTGTTGCCCCTTCACACCAGCTCTATCTCTCGGCGCTCTGTGCTGCCCCTTCAACGCAGTTCTAACTCTCACCTCTCTCTCTTGCACAGTCACAGCAGCTCTAACTACCTCTCACCGCTATCTGTTGCCCCTTCACAGGAGCTCTAACTCTCAGCGCTATGTGTTGCCCCTTCTCAGCAACGCTAAATCTCACCACTCCGTGCTGCCTCTTCAACGCAGCTCTAATTCTCAGCGATCCCTGGTGCCCCTTCACAGGAGCGCTGACTGACTCTCAAGCGTTGTCTGCTGCCCCTACACAGCAGCTGTAACTCTAAGTGCACTCAGTTGCTCCTTCTCAGCAGCTCTATCTTCCAGTGCTCTCTGTTGCCCCTTCACAGCAGCTCTAACGCTGAGCTCTCTCAGTTGCCCCTTCAATGCAGCTCTAACTCACAGCGCTCTGTGTTGCCCCTTCAACGCAGCTGTAACTCTTACGGATCTCTGTTGCTCTTTCACAGCAGCTCTAACTCTAAGAGCTCTCATTTGCCCCTTCAATGCAGCCCTAACGCACAGCACTCTGGGTTGCCCCTTCAGTGCAGCTCTGACTAAATCTCAATGCTCTGTGTTTCCCCTTCACAGAAGCTTTCTCAGCGCTCTGTGTAGCCCCTACACAGCAGCTCTAAATCTCAGGGCTGTGTGTTGCCCCTTCACAACAGCTGGAACTCTCACCACTCTCTGTTTCCCTTTCACAGCAGCTCTAACTCTCACCACTCTGTTTCCGCTTCACAGCAGCCCTCACTCTCAACGCTCTGGGTTGCCCATCAACACAGCTGTAACTCAGCGCTCATTGTTGCCCATTCATAGCAGCTATAACTGTCAGCGCTGTGTTGACCCTTCATTGTAGCTCTGACTAAATCTCAGCGCTCTCTGTTGCCCCTTCACACCAGCTCTATCTCTCAGCACACCGTGTTGCCCCTTCAACGCAGCTCTAACTCTTAGAGCTCTCTCTGTTTCCCCTTCACAGCAGCTCTAACTCTAAGCGCTCTCAGTTGCCCCTTCAATGCAGCTCTATAACTCACAGCACTCTCTGTTCCCAGTTTAACGCAGCTCTAACTCTCACCGCTCTCTGTTGCCCTTCAGAGCAGCTCTGACTATATCTCAGTGCTCTCTGTTTCCCCAAGGCAGCTTTAACTCTCAGCGCTCTCTATTGCCCCTTCACAGGAGCTCTAACTCTCACCGCTCTGTTTGCTAATTGAGAGCAGCTCTAATTCTAAGCGCTCTCAGTTGCCCCTTCACAGCAGCTGTAAACCTCAGCGAGCTCTGTTGCCCCTTCAACGCAGCTCTAACTCTCAGCGCTCGCTGTTGCCCCTTCAGTGCAGCTCTGACTAAATCTCAGCGCGCTGTGTTGCCCCTTCACAGAAACTCTCTCAGCACACTCTGTTGCCCCTTCACAGCAGCTCTAATTCTCAGCGCTGTGTGTTGCCCCTTCACAACAGCTGTAACTCTCACCACTCTCTGTTTCCCCTTCACAGCAGCTCTAACTCTCACCAATCTGTTTCCGCTTCACAGCAGCCCTGACTCTCTACGCTCTCTGTTGCCCCTTCACAGCGGCTTTAACTCTAAGCGCTCTCAGTTGCCCCTTCACAGCAGCTCTAACTCTCAGAGCGCTCTGTTGCCCCTTCAGAGGAGCTCTGACTAAATCTCAGCGCTCTCTGATGACCATTCATAGCAGCTATAACTCTCAGCGCTCTGGAGCCCCTTCAGAGCAGCTCTGACTAAATCTCAGCGCTCTCTGTTTCCCCTCCAAAGCAGCTTGAACTCTCAGTGCTCTCTATTACCCCTTCACAGGAGCTCTGACTAACTCTCACGGCTCTGTTTGCTACTGGAGAGCAGCTCTAAATCTAAGCGCTCTCATTTACCCCTTCAATGCAGCTCTAACTCACAGCACTCTTTGTTGCCCCTTTAAAGCAGCTCTAACTAGCAGCGCTCTCTGTTGCCCTTCAGAGCAGCTCTGACTTAATCTTAGTGCTCTGTTTCCCCAAGGCAGCTTTAACTCTCAGCGCTCTCTATTGCCCCTTCACAGCAGCTCTAAACCTCACCGAGCTTCACAGCAGCTCTAACTCTCAGCGCCCTCTGTTGCCCTTCAGAGCAGCTCTGACTAACTCTCCGTGCTTTCTGTTGACCCTTCAGATCAGTCTGACTAACTCTCAGCGCTCCCAGTTGCCCCTTCACAGCAGCTCTAACTCTCAGCGCCCTGTGTTGCCACTTCAATGCCGTTCTAATTCTCAGCACTCTTTATTGCCCCTTCAGAGCAGCTCTAACTCTCAGCGCTCGCTGTTGCCCCTTCAGTGCAGCTCTGACTAAATCTCAGCGCGCTGTGTTGTCCCTTCACAGAAGCTCTAACTCTCAGTGCGCTCTGTTGCCATTCAGAGTAGCACTGACTAAATCTCAGCGCTTTCTGTGGCCCCTTCACAGCAGCTCTAACTCTCAGAGCGCTCTGTTGCCCCTTCAGAAGAGCTCAGACTAAATCTCAGCGATCTGTGTTGCCCCTTCACAGCAGCTCTAAATCTCAGCGCTGTGTGTTGCCCCTTCACAACAGCTGTAACTCTCACCACTCTCTGTTTCCCCTTCACAGCAGCGCTAACTCTCACCAATCTCTGTTTCCGCTTCACAGCAGCCCTGACTCTCTACGCTCTCTGTTGCCCCTTCACAGCGGCTTTAACTCTAAGTGCTCTCAGTTGCCCCTTCACAGCAGCTCTAACTCTCAGACCGCTCTGTTGCCCCTTCAGAAGAGCTCTGACTAAATCTCAGCGCTCTCCGTGGCCCCTTCACAGCAGCTCTACCTCTCAGAGCTCTCTCTGTTGCCCCTTCACAGCAGCTCTAAGTCTCAGCCCTGTCTGTTGCCCCTTCACAGCAGCTCTGACTAACTCTCAGCCCTCTCTGTTGCCCCATCACAGCCGCTCTAACTCTCACCGCTATCTGTTGCCCCATCACAGCCGCTCTAACTCTCACCGCTATCTGTTGCCCCTTCGCAGGAGCTCTAACTCTCAGCGCTATGTGTTGCCCCTTCTCAGCAATGCTAAATCTCAGATCTCTGTGTTGCCTCTTCACAGCAGCTCTAATTCTCAGCGCTGTTTCCCCATCACAGCAGCTCGAACTCTCAGCGCTCTGTGTTGCCCCTTCAACGCAGCTCTAATTCTCAGCGATCCCTGGTGCCACTTCACAGGAGCGCTGACTAACTCTAAAGCGCTCTGTATGGCCCCATCAACGCAGCTCTAACTCTCAAGCCCTCTCTGTTGCCCCTTCACAGGAGCTCTAACACTCAGCCCCCTCTGTTGTCCCTTCCGAGCAGCTCTGACTAAATCTCAGCGATCTGTGTTGCCCCTTCACAGCAGCTCTAACTCTCAGCGCGCTCTGTTGCCCTTCAGAGTAGCACTGACTAAATCTCAGCGCTTTCTGTTGGCCCTTCACAGCAGCTCTAACTCTCAGAGCGCTCTGTTGCCCCTTCAGAGGAGCTCTGACTAAATCTCAGCGCTCTCTGTTGCCCATTCATAGCAGCTATAACTCTCAGCGCTCTGTTGCCCCTTCATAGCAGCTCTGACTAAATCTCAGCGCTCTCTGTGTCCCCTTCACACCAGCTCTATCTCTCAGCGCTGTGTGTTGCCCCTTCAACACAGCTCTAATTCTCAGCGATCTATGAGCCCCTTCACAGGAGCACTGACTGACTCTCAAGCGCTCTGTGTTGCCACTTCACAGTAGCTGTAACTCTAAGTGCACTCAGTTGCCCCTTCTCAGCAGCTCTAACTTCCAGTGCTCTGTGTTGTCCCTTCACAGCAGCTCTAACGCTGAGCTCTCTCAGTTGCCCCTTCAATGCAGCTCTAACTCACAGCGCTCTGTGTTGCCCCTTCAACGCAGCTGTAACTCTCACGGATCTCTGTTGCCCTTTCACAGCAGCTCTAACTCTCAGCGCGCTCTGTTGCCCTTCAGAGCAGCTCTGACTAACTCTCCGTGCTTTCTGTTGACCCTTCAGATCAGTCTGACTAACTCTCAGCGCTCCCGGTTGCCCCTTCACAGCAGCTCTAACTCTCAGCGCCCTGTGTTGCCCCTTCAACGCAGCTCTAATGCTCACCACTCTTTACTGCCCCTTCACAACAGCAATAAATCAGCGCTCTCCGTTGCCCCTTCACAGCAGCTCTAACTCTCAGCGCCCTGTGTTGCCACTTCAATGCAGTTCTAATTCTCAGCACTCTTTATTGCCTCTTCAGAGCAGCTCTAACTCTCAGAGCACTCTGTTGCCCTTCACAGCAGCTCTGACTAAATCTCAGCGCACTCTGTTTCCCCAAGGCAGCTTTAACTCTCAGCGCTCTCTATTGCCCCTTCACAGGAGCTCTAACTCTCACCGCTCTGTTTGCTACTTGAGAGCAGCTCTAATTCTAAGCGCTCTCAGTTGCCCCTTCACAGCAGCTGTAAACCTCAGCGAGCTCTGTTGCCCCTTCAACGCAGCTCTAACGCTCAGCGCTCGCTGATGCCCCTTCAGTGCAGCTCTGACTAAATCTCAGCGCTTTCTGTTGCCCCTTCACAGCAGCTCTAACTCTCAGAGCGCTCTGTTGCCCCTCCAGAGGAGCTCTGACTAAATCTCAGCGCTCTCTGTGTCCCCTTCCCACCAGCTCTACCTCTCAGCGCTCTGTGTTGCCCCTTCAACGCAGCTCTAATTCTCAGCGATCTCTGGTGCCCCTTCACAGGAGCACTGACCGACTCTCAAGCGCTCTGTGTTGCCCCTTCACAGCAGCTGTAACTCTAAGTGCTCTCAGTTGCCCCTTCTCAGCAGCTCTAACTTCCAGTGCTCTGTGTTGCCCCTTCACAGCAGCTCTAACTCTCAGCGCTCTCTATTGCCCCTTCACAGGAGCTCTGACTAACTCTCACCGCTCTGTTTGCTCCTTCAGAGCAGCTCTAATTCTAAGCGCTCTCAGTTGCCCGTTCACAGCAGCTGTAAACCTCATCGCTCTCTCTTCTCTTGCCCCTTCAACGCAGCTCTAACGCTCAGCGCTCGCTGTTGCCTCTTCAGAGCAGCTCTAACTCTCACCACTCTGTTTCCGCTTCACAGCAGCCCTGACTCTCAACGCTCTGTGTTGCCCCTTCAACGCAGCTGTAACTCAGAGCTCACTGTTGCCCATTCATAGCAGATATAACTCTCAGCCCTGACTGTTGCCCCTTCAGAGCAGCTCTGAATAAATCTCAGCGCTCTCTGTTGCCCCTTCACACCAGCTCTATCTCTCGGCGCTCTGTGCTGCCCCTTCAACGCAGTTCTAACTCTCACCTCTCTCTCTTGCACAGTCACAGCAGCTCTAACTACCTCTCACCGCTATCTGTTGCCCCTTCACAGGAGCTCTAACTCTCAGTGCTATGTGTTGCCCCTTCTCAGCAACGCTAAATCTCACCACTCCGTGTTGCCTCTTCAACGCAGCTCTAATTCTCAGCGATCCCTGGTGCCCCTTCACAGGAGCGCTGACTGACTCTCAAGCGTTGTCTGCTGCCCCTACACAGCAGCTGTAACTCTAAGTGCACTCAGTTGCTCCTTCTCAGCAGCTCTATCTTCCAGTGCTCTCTGTTGCCCCTTCACAGCAGCTCTAACGCTGAGCTCTCTCAGTTGCCCCTTCAATGCAGCTCTAACTCACAGCGCTCTGTGTTGCCCCTTCAACGCAGCTGTAACTCTCACGGATCTCTGTTGCCCTTTCACAGCAGCTCTAACTCTAAGAGCTCTCATTTGCCCCTTCAATGCAGCCCTAACGCACAGCACTCTGGGTTGCCCCTTCAGTGCAGCTCTGACTAAATCTCAGCGCTCTGTGTTTCCCCTTCACAGAAGCTTTCTCAGCGCTCTGTGTAGCCCCTACACAGCAGCTCTAAATCTCAGCGCTGTGTGTTGCCCCTTCACAACAGCTGGAACTCTCACCACTCTCTGTTTCCCTTTCACAGCAGCTCTAACTCTCACCACTCTGTTTCCGCTTCACAGCAGCCCTCACTCTCAACGCTCTGGGTTGCCCATCAACACAGCTGTAACTCAGCGCTCACTGTTGCCCATTCATAGCAGCTATAACTCTCAGCGCTCTGTTGACCCTTCATTGTAGCTCTGACTAAATCTCAGCGCTCTCTGTTGCCCCTTCACACCAGCTCTATGTCGGAGCACAGCGTGTTGCCCCTTCAACGCAGCTCTAACTCTCAGAGCTCTCTCTGTTTCCCCTTCACAGCAGCTCTAACTCTAAGCGCTCTCAGTTGCCCCTTCAATGCAGCTCTATAACTCACAGCACTCTCTGTTCCCAGTTTAACGCAGCTCTAACTCTCACCGCTCTCTGTTGCCCTTCAGAGCAGCTCTGACTATATCTCAGTGCTCTCTGTTTCCCCAAGGCAGCTTTAACTCTCAGCGCTCTCTATTGCCCCTTCACAGGAGCTCTAACTCTCACCGCTCTGTTTGCTAATTGAGAGCAGCTCTAATTCTAAGCGCTCTCAGTTGCCCCTTCACAGCAGCTGTAAACCTCAGCGAGCTCTGTTGCCCCTTCAACGCAGCTCTAACTCTCAGCGCTCGCTGTTGCCCCTTCAGTGCAGCTCTGACTAAATCTCAGCGCGCTGTGTTGCCCCTTCACAGAAACTCTCTCAGCACACTCTGTTGCCCCTTCACAGCAGCTCTAATTCTCAGCGCTGTGTGTTGCCCCTTCACAACAGCTGTAACTCTCACCACTCTCTGTTTCCCCTTCACAGCAGCTCTAACTCTCACCAATCTGTTTCCGCTTCACAGCAGCCCTGACTCTCTACGCTCTCTGTTGCCCCTTCACAGCGGCTTTAACTCTAAGCGCTCTCAGTTGCCCCTTCACAGCAGCTCTAACTCTCAGAGCGCTCTGTTGCCCCTTCAGAGGAGCTCTGACTAAATCTCAGCGCTCTCTGATGACCATTCATAGCAGCTCTAACTCTCAGCGCTCTGGAGCCCCTTCAGAGCAGCTCTGACTAAATCTCAGCGCTCTCTGTTTCCCCTCCAAAGCAGCTTGAACTCTCAGTGCTCTTTATTACCCCTTCACAGGAGCTCTGACTAACTCTCACGGCTCTGTTTGCTACTGGAGAGCAGCTCTAAATCTAAGCGCTCTCATTTACCCCTTCAATGCAGCTCTAACTCACAGCACTCTTTGTTGCCCCTTTAAAGCAGCTCTAACTAGCAGCGCTCTCTGTTGCCCTTCAGAGCAGCTCTGACTTAATCTTAGTGCTCTGTTTCCCCAAGGCAGCTTTAACTCTCAGCGCTCTCTATTGCCCCTTCACAGCAGCTCTAAACCTCACCGAGCTTCACAGCAGCTCTAACTCTCAGCGCCCTCTGTTGCCCTTCAGAGCAGCTCTGACTAACTCTCCGTGCTTTCTGTTGACCCTTCAGATCAGTCTGACTAACTCTCAGCGCTCCCAGTTGCCCCTTCACAGCAGCTCTAACTCTCAGCGCCCTGTGTTGCCACTTCAATGCCGTTCTAATTCTCAGCACTCTTTATTGCCCCTTCAGAGCAGCTCTAACTCTCAGCGCTCGCTGTTGCCCCTTCAGTGCAGCTCTGACTAAATCTCAGCGCGCTGTGTTGTCCCTTCACAGAAGCTCTAACTCTCAGTGCGCTCTGTTGCCATTCAGAGTAGCACTGACTAAATCTCAGCGCTTTCTGTGGCCCCTTCACAGCAGCTCTAACTCTCAGAGCGCTCTGTTGCCCCTTCAGAAGAGCTCAGACTAAATCTCAGCGATCTGTGTTGCCCCTTCACAGCAGCTCTAAATCTCAGCGCTGTGTGTTGCCCCTTCACAACAGCTGTAACTCTCACCACTCTGTTTCCCCTTCACAGCAGCGCTAACTCTCACCAATCTCTGTTTCCGCTTCACAGCAGCCCTGACTCTCTACGCTCTCTGTTGCCCCTTCACAGCGGCTTTAACTCTAAGTGCTCTCAGTTGCCCCTTCACAGCAGCTCTAACTCTCAGACCGCTCTGTTGCCCCTTCAGAAGAGCTCTGACTAAATCTCAGCGCTCTCCGTGGCCCCTTCACAGCAGCTCTACCTCTCAGAGCTCTCTCTGTTGCCCCTTCACAGCAGCTCTAAGTCTCAGCCCTGTCTGTTGCCCCTTCACAGCAGCTCTGACTAACTCTCAGCCCTCTCTGTTGCCCCATCACAGCCGCTCTAACTCTCACCGCTATCTGTTGCCCCATCACAGCCGCTCTAACTCTCACCGCTATCTGTTGCCCCTTCGCAGGAGCTCTAACTCTCAGCGCTATGTGTTGCCCCTTCTCAGCAATGCTAAATCTCAGATCTCTGTGTTGCCTCTTCACAGCAGCTCTAATTCTCAGCGCTGTTTCCCCATCACAGCAGCTCGAACTCTCAGCGCTCTGTGTTGCCCCTTCAACGCAGCTCTAATTCTCAGCGATCCCTGGTGCCACTTCACAGGAGCGCTGACTAACTCTAAAGCGCTCTGTATGGCCCCATCAACGCAGCTCTAACTCTCAAGCCCTCTCTGTTGCCCCTTCACAGGAGCTCTAACACTCAGCCCCCTCTGTTGTCCCTTCCGAGCAGCTCTGACTAAATCTCAGCGATCTGTGTTGCCCCTTCACAGCAGCTCTAACTCTCAGCGCGCTCTGTTGCCCTTCAGAGTAGCACTGACTAAATCTCAGCGCTTTCTGTTGGCCCTTCACAGCAGCTCTAACTCTCAGAGCGCTCTGTTGCCCCTTCAGAGGAGCTCTGACTAAATCTCAGCGCTCTCTGTTGCCCATTCATAGCAGCTATAACTCTCAGCGCTCTGTTGCCCCTTCATAGCAGCTCTGACTAAATCTCAGCGCTCTCTGTGTCCCCTTCACACCAGCTCTATCTCTCAGCGCTGTGTGTTGCCCCTTCAACACAGCTCTAATTCTCAGCGATCTATGAGCCCCTTCACAGGAGCACTGACTGACTCTCAAGCGCTCTGTGTTGCCATTTCACAGTAGCTGTAACTCTAAGTGCACTCAGTTGCCCCTTCTCAGCAGCTCTAACTTCCAGTGCTCTGTGTTGTCCCTTCACAGCAGCTCTAACGCTGAGCTCTCTCAGTTGCCCCTTCAATGCAGCTCTAACTCACAGCGCTCTGTGTTGCCCCTTCAACGCAGCTGTAACTCTCACGGATCTCTGTTGCCCTTTCACAGCAGCTCTAACTCTCAGCGCGCTCTGTTGCCCTTCAGAGCAGCTCTGACTAACTCTCCGTGCTTTCTGTTGACCCTTCAGATCAGTCTGACTAACTCTCAGCGCTCCCGGTTGCCCCTTCACAGCAGCTCTAACTCTCAGCGCCCTGTGTTGCCCCTTCAACGCAGCTCTAATGCTCACCACTCTTTACTGCCCCTTCACAACAGCAATAAATCAGCGCTCTCCGTTGCCCCTTCACAGCAGCTCTAACTCTCAGCGCCCTGTGTTGCCACTTCAATGCAGTTCTAATTCTCAGCACTCTTTATTGCCTCTTCAGAGCAGCTCTAACTCTCAGAGCACTCTGTTGCCCTTCACAGCAGCTCTGACTAAATCTCAGCGCACTCTGTTTCCCCAAGGCAGCTTTAACTCTCAGCGCTCTCTATTGCCCCTTCACAGGAGCTCTAACTCTCACCGCTCTGTTTGCTACTTGAGAGCAGCTCTAATTCTAAGCGCTCTCAGTTGCCCCTTCACAGCAGCTGTAAACCTCAGCGAGCTCTGTTGCCCCTTCAACGCAGCTCTAACGCTCAGCGCTCGCTGATGCCCCTTCAGTGCAGCTCTGACTAAATCTCAGCGCTTTCTGTTGCCCCTTCACAGCAGCTCTAACTCTCAGAGCGCTCTGTTGCCCCTCCAGAGGAGCTCTGACTAAATCTCAGCGCTCTCTGTGTCCCCTTCCCACCAGCTCTACCTCTCAGCGCTCTGTGTTGCCCCTTCAACGCAGCTCTAATTCTCAGCGATCTCTGGTGCCCCTTCACAGGAGCACTGACCGACTCTCAAGCGCTCTGTGTTGCCCCTTCACAGCAGCTGTAACTCTAAGTGCTCTCAGTTGCCCCTTCTCAGCAGCTCTAACTTCCAGTGCTCTGTGTTGCCCCTTCACAGCAGCTCTAACTCTCAGCGCTCTCTATTGCCCCTTCACAGGAGCTCTGACTAACTCTCACCGCTCTGTTTGCTCCTTCAGAGCAGCTCTAATTCTAAGCGCTCTCAGTTGCCCGTTCACAGCAGCTGTAAACCTCATCGCTCTCTCTTCTCTTGCCCCTTCAACGCAGCTCTAACGCTCAGCGCTCGCTGTTGCCTCTTCAGAGCAGCTCTAACTCTCACCACTCTGTTTCCGCTTCACAGCAGCCCTGACTCTCAACGCTCTGTGTTGCCCCTTCAACGCAGCTGTAACTCAGAGCTCACTGTTGCCCATTCATAGCAGATATAACTCTCAGCCCTGACTGTTGCCCCTTCAGAGCAGCTCTGAATAAATCTCAGCGCTCTCTGTTGCCCCTTCACACCAGCTCTATCTCTCGGCGCTCTGTGCTGCCCCTTCAACGCAGTTCTAACTCTCACCTCTCTCTCTTGCACAGTCACAGCAGCTCTAACTACCTCTCACCGCTATCTGTTGCCCCTTCACAGGAGCTCTAACTCTCAGCGCTATGTGTTGCCCCTTCTCAGCAACGCTAAATCTCACCACTCCGTGTTGCCTCTTCAACGCAGCTCTAATTCTCAGCGATCCCTGGTGCCCCTTCACAGGAGCGCTGACTGACTCTCAAGCGTTGTCTGCTGCCCCTACACAGCAGCTGTAACTCTAAGTGCACTCAGTTGCTCCTTCTCAGCAGCTCTATCTTCCAGTGCTCTCTGTTGCCCCTTCACAGCAGCTCTAACGCTGAGCTCTCTCAGTTGCCCCTTCAATGCAGCTCTAACTCACAGCGCTCTGTGTTGCCCCTTCAACGCAGCTGTAACTCTCACGGATCTCTGTTGCCCTTTCACAGCAGCTCTAACTCTAAGAGCTCTCATTTGCCCCTTCAATGCAGCCCTAACGCACAGCACTCTGGGTTGCCCCTTCAGTGCAGCTCTGACTAAATCTCAGCGCTCTGTGTTTCCCCTTCACAGAAGCTTTCTCAGCGCTCTGTGTAGCCCCTACACAGCAGCTCTAAATCTCAGCGCTGTGTGTTGCCCCTTCACAACAGCTGGAACTCTCACCACTCTCTGTTTCCCTTTCACAGCAGCTCTAACTCTCACCACTCTGTTTCCGCTTCACAGCAGCCCTCACTCTCAACGCTCTGGGTTGCCCATCAACACAGCTGTAACTCAGCGCTCACTGTTGCCCATTCATAGCAGCTATAACTCTCAGCGCTCTGTTGACCCTTCATTGTAGCTCTAAATCTCAGCGCTCTCTGTTGCCCCTTCACACCAGCTCTATCTCTCAGCACACCGTGTTGCCCCTTCAACGCAGCTCTAACTCTCAGAGCTCTCTCTGTTTCCCCTTCACAGCAGCTCTAACTCTAAGCGCTCTCAGTTGCCCCTTCAATGGAGCTCTATAACTCACAGCACTCTCTGTTCCCACTTTAACGCAGCTCTAACTCTCACCGCTCTCTGTTGCCCTTCAGAGCAGCTCTGACTAAATCTCAGTGTTCTCTGTTTCCCCAAGGCAGCTTTAACTCTCAGCGCTCTCTATTGCCCCTTCACAGGAGCTCTAACTCTCACCGCTCTGTTTGCTAATTGAGAGCAGCTCTAATTCTAAGCGCTCTCAGTTGCCCCTTCACAGCAGCTGTAAACCTCAGCGAGCTCTGTTGCCCCTTCAACGCAGCTCTAACTCTCAGCGCTCGCTGTTGCCCCTTCAGTGCAGCTCTGACTAAATGTCAGCGCGCTGTGTTGCCCCTTCACAGAAACTCTCTCAGCACACTCTGTTGCCCCTTCACAGCAGCTCTAATTCTCAGCGCTGTGTGTTGCCCCTTCACAACAGCTGTAACTCTCACCACTCTCTGTTTCCCCTTCACAGCAGCTCTAACTCTCACCAATCTGTTTCCGCTTCACAGCAGCCCTGACTCTCTACGCTCTCTGTTGCCCCTTCACAGCGGCTTTAACTCTAAGCGCTCTCAGTTGCCCCTTCACAGCAGCTCTAACTCTCAGAGCGCTCTGTTGCCCCTTCAGAGGAGCTCTGACTAAATCTCAGCGCTCTCTGATGACCATTCATAGCAGCTCTAACTCTCAGCGCTCTGGAGCCCCTTCAGAGCAGCACTGATTAAATCTCAGCGCTCTCTGTTTCCCCTCCAAAGCAGCTTGAACTCTCAGTGCTCTTTATTACCCCTTCACAGGAGCTCTGACTAACTCTCACGGCTCTGTTTGCTACTGGAGAGCAGCTCTAAATCTAAGCGCTCTCATTTACCCCTTCAATGCAGCTCTAACTCACAGCACTCTTTGTTGCCCCTTTAAAGCAGCTCTAACTAGCAGCGCTCTCTGTTGCCCTTCAGAGCAGCTCTGACTTAATCTTAGTGCTCTGTTTCCCCAAGGCAGCTTTAACTCTCAGCGCTCTCTATTGCCCCTTCACAGCAGCTCTAAACCTCACCGAGCTTCACAGCAGCTCTAACTCTCAGCGCCCTCTGTTGCCCTTCAGAGCAGCTCTGACTAACTCTCCGTGCTTTCTGTTGACCCTTCAGATCAGTCTGACTAACTCTCAGCGCTCCCAGTTGCCCCTTCACAGCAGCTCTAACTCTCAGCGCCCTGTGTTGCCACTTCAATGCCGTTCTAATTCTCAGCACTCTTTATTGCCCCTTCAGAGCAGCTCTAACTCTCAGCGCTCGCTGTTGCCCCTTCAGTGCAGCTCTGACTAAATCTCAGCGCGCTGTGTTGTCCCTTCACAGAAGCTCTAACTCTCAGTGCGCTCTGTTGCCATTCAGAGTAGCACTGACTAAATCTCAGCGCTTTCTGTGGCCCCTTCACAGCAGCTCTAACTCTCAGAGCGCTCTGTTGCCCCTTCAGAAGAGCTCTGACTAAATCTCAGCGATCTGTGTTGCCCCTTCACAGCAGCTCTAAATCTCAGCGCTGTGTGTTGCCCCTTCACAACAGCTGTAACTCTCACCACTCTCTGTTTCCCCTTCACAGCAGCGCTAACTCTCACCAATCTCTGTTTCCGCTTCACAGCAGCCCTGACTCTCTACGCTCTCTGTTGCCCCTTCACAGCGGCTTTAACTCTAAGTGCTCTCAGTTGCCCCTTCACAGCAGCTCTAACTCTCAGACCGCTCTGTTGCCCCTTCAGAAGAGCTCTGACTAAATCTCAGTGCTCTCCGTGGCCCCTTCACAGCAGCTCTACCTCTCAGAGCTCTCTCTGTTGCCCCTTCACAGCAGCTCTAAGTCTCAGCCCTGTCTGTTGCCCCTTCACAGCAGCTCTGACTAACTCTCAGCCCTCTCTGTTGCCCCATCACAGCCGCTCTAACTCTCACCGCTATCTGTTGCCCCATCACAGCCGCTCTAACTCTCACCGCTATCTGTTGCCCCTTCGCAGGAGCTCTAACTCTCAGCGCTATGTGTTGCCCCTTCTCAGCAATGCTAAATCTCAGATCTCTGTGTTGCCTCTTCACAGCAGCTCTAATTCTCAGCGCTGTTTCCCCATCACAGCAGCTCGAACTCTCAGCGCTCTGTGTTGCCCCTTCAACGCAGCTCTAATTCTCAGCGATCCCTGGTGCCACTTCACAGGAGCGCTGACTAACTCTAAAGCGCTCTGTATGGCCCCATCAACGCAGCTCTAACTCTCAAGCCCTCTCTGTTGCCCCTTCACAGGAGCTCTAACACTCAGCCCCCTCTGTTGTCCCTTCCGAGCAGCTCTGACTAAATCTCAGCGATCTGTGTTGCCCCTTCACAGCAGCTCTAACTCTCAGCGCGCTCTGTTGCCCTTCAGAGTAGCACTGACTAAATCTCAGCGCTTTCTGTTGGCCCTTCACAGCAGCTCTAACTCTCAGAGCGCTCTGTTGCCCCTTCAGAGGAGCTCTGACTAAATCTCAGCGCTCTCTGTTGCCCATTCATAGCAGCTATAACTCTCAGCGCTCTGTTGCCCCTTCATAGCAGCTCTGACTAAATCTCAGCGCTCTCTGTGTCCCCTTCACACCAGCTCTATCTCTCAGCGCTGTGTGTTGCCCCTTCAACACAGCTCTAATTCTCAGCGATCTATGAGCCCCTTCACAGGAGCACTGACTGACTCTCAAGCGCTCTGTGTTGCCATTTCACAGTAGCTGTAACTCTAAGTGCACTCAGTTGCCCCTTCTCAGCAGCTCTAACTTCCAGTGCTCTGTGTTGTCCCTTCACAGCAGCTCTAACGCTGAGCTCTCTCAGTTGCCCCTTCAATGCAGCTCTAACTCACAGCGCTCTGTGTTGCCCCTTCAACGCAGCTGTAACTCTCACGGATCTCTGTTGCCCTTTCACAGCAGCTCTAACTCTCAGCGCGCTCTGTTGCCCTTCAGAGCAGCTCTGACTAACTCTCCGTGCTTTCTGTTGACCCTTCAGATCAGTCTGACTAACTCTCAGCGCTCCCGGTTGCCCCTTCACAGCAGCTCTAACTCTCAGCGCCCTGTGTTGCCCCTTCAACGCAGCTCTAATGCTCACCACTCTTTACTGCCCCTTCACAACAGCAATAAATCAGCGCTCTCCGTTGCCCCTTCACAGCAGCTCTAACTCTCAGCGCCCTGTGTTGCCACTTCAATGCAGTTCTAATTCTCAGCACTCTTTATTGCCTCTTCAGAGCAGCTCTAACTCTCAGAGCACTCTGTTGCCCTTCACAGCAGCTCTGACTAAATCTCAGCGCACTCTGTTTCCCCAAGGCAGCTTTAACTCTCAGCGCTCTCTATTGCCCCTTCACAGGAGCTCTAACTCTCACCGCTCTGTTTGCTACTTGAGAGCAGCTCTAATTCTAAGCGCTCTCAGTTGCCCCTTCACAGCAGCTGTAAACCTCAGCGAGCTCTGTTGCCCCTTCAACGCAGCTCTAACGCTCAGCGCTCGCTGATGCCCCTTCAGTGCAGCTCTGACTAAATCTCAGCGCTTTCTGTTGCCCCTTCACAGCAGCTCTAACTCTCAGAGCGCTCTGTTGCCCCTCCAGAGGAGCTCTGACTAAATCTCAGCGCTCTCTGTGTCCCCTTCCCACCAGCTCTACCTCTCAGCGCTCTGTGTTGCCCCTTCAACGCAGCTCTAATTCTCAGCGATCTCTGGTGCCCCTTCACAGGAGCACTGACCGACTCTCAAGCGCTCTGTGTTGCCCCTTCACAGCAGCTGTAACTCTAAGTGCTCTCAGTTGCCCCTTCTCAGCAGCTCTAACTTCCAGTGCTCTGTGTTGCCCCTTCACAGCAGCTCTAACTCTCAGCGCTCTCTATTGCCCCTTCACAGGAGCTCTGACTAACTCTCACCGCTCTGTTTGCTCCTTCAGAGCAGCTCTAATTCTAAGCGCTCTCAGTTGCCCGTTCACAGCAGCTGTAAACCTCATCGCTCTCTCTTCTCTTGCCCCTTCAACGCAGCTCTAACGCTCAGCGCTCGCTGTTGCCTCTTCAGAGCAGCTCTAACTCTCACCACTCTGTTTCCGCTTCACAGCAGCCCTGACTCTCAACGCTCTGTGTTGCCCCTTCAACGCAGCTGTAACTCAGAGCTCACTGTTGCCCATTCATAGCAGATATAACTCTCAGCCCTGACTGTTGCCCCTTCAGAGCAGCTCTGAATAAATCTCAGCGCTCTCTGTTGCCCCTTCACACCAGCTCTATCTCTCGGCGCTCTGTGCTGCCCCTTCAACGCAGTTCTAACTCTCACCTCTCTCTCTTGCACAGTCACAGCAGCTCTAACTACCTCTCACCGCTATCTGTTGCCCCTTCACAGGAGCTCTAACTCTCAGCGCTATGTGTTGCCCCTTCTCAGCAACGCTAAATCTCACCACTCCGTGTTGCCTCTTCAACGCAGCTCTAATTCTCAGCGATCCCTGGTGCCCCTTCACAGGAGCGCTGACTGACTCTCAAGCGTTGTCTGCTGCCCCTACACAGCAGCTGTAACTCTAAGTGCACTCAGTTGCTCCTTCTCAGCAGCTCTATCTTCCAGTGCTCTCTGTTGCCCCTTCACAGCAGCTCTAACGCTGAGCTCTCTCAGTTGCCCCTTCAATGCAGCTCTAACTCACAGCGCTCTGTGTTGCCCCTTCAACGCAGCTGTAACTCTCACGGATCTCTGTTGCCCTTTCACAGCAGCTCTAACTCTAAGAGCTCTCATTTGCCCCTTCAATGCAGCCCTAACGCACAGCACTCTGGGTTGCCCCTTCAGTGCAGCTCTGACTAAATCTCAGCGCTCTGTGTTTCCCCTTCACAGAAGCTTTCTCAGCGCTCTGTGTAGCCCCTACACAGCAGCTCTAAATCTCAGCGCTGTGTGTTGCCCCTTCACAACAGCTGGAACTCTCACCACTCTCTGTTTCCCTTTCACAGCAGCTCTAACTCTCACCACTCTGTTTCCGCTTCACAGCAGCCCTCACTCTCAACGCTCTGGGTTGCCCATCAACACAGCTGTAACTCAGCGCTCACTGTTGCCCATTCATAGCAGCTATAACTCTCAGCGCTCTGTTGACCCTTCATTGTAGCTCTAAATCTCAGCGCTCTCTGTTGCCCCTTCACACCAGCTCTATCTCTCAGCACACCGTGTTGCCCCTTCAACGCAGCTCTAACTCTCAGAGCTCTCTCTGTTTCCCCTTCACAGCAGCTCTAACTCTAAGCGCTCTCAGTTGCCCCTTCAATGGAGCTCTATAACTCACAGCACTCTCTGTTCCCACTTTAACGCAGCTCTAACTCTCACCGCTCTCTGTTGCCCTTCAGAGCAGCTCTGACTAAATCTCAGTGTTCTCTGTTTCCCCAAGGCAGCTTTAACTCTCAGCGCTCTCTATTGCCCCTTCACAGGAGCTCTAACTCTCACCGCTCTGTTTGCTAATTGAGAGCAGCTCTAATTCTAAGCGCTCTCAGTTGCCCCTTCACAGCAGCTGTAAACCTCAGCGAGCTCTGTTGCCCCTTCAACGCAGCTCTAACTCTCAGCGCTCGCTGTTGCCCCTTCAGTGCAGCTCTGACTAAATGTCAGCGCGCTGTGTTGCCCCTTCACAGAAACTCTCTCAGCACACTCTGTTGCCCCTTCACAGCAGCTCTAATTCTCAGCGCTGTGTGTTGCCCCTTCACAACAGCTGTAACTCTCACCACTCTCTGTTTCCCCTTCACAGCAGCTCTAACTCTCACCAATCTGTTTCCGCTTCACAGCAGCCCTGACTCTCTACGCTCTCTGTTGCCCCTTCACAGCGGCTTTAACTCTAAGCGCTCTCAGTTGCCCCTTCACAGCAGCTCTAACTCTCAGAGCGCTCTGTTGCCCCTTCAGAGGAGCTCTGACTAAATCTCAGCGCTCTCTGATGACCATTCATAGCAGCTCTAACTCTCAGCGCTCTGGAGCCCCTTCAGAGCAGCACTGATTAAATCTCAGCGCTCTCTGTTTCCCCTCCAAAGCAGCTTGAACTCTCAGTGCTCTTTATTACCCCTTCACAGGAGCTCTGACTAACTCTCACGGCTCTGTTTGCTACTGGAGAGCAGCTCTAAATCTAAGCGCTCTCATTTACCCCTTCAATGCAGCTCTAACTCACAGCACTCTTTGTTGCCCCTTTAAAGCAGCTCTAACTAGCAGCGCTCTCTGTTGCCCTTCAGAGCAGCTCTGACTTAATCTTAGTGCTCTGTTTCCCCAAGGCAGCTTTAACTCTCAGCGCTCTCTATTGCCCCTTCACAGCAGCTCTAAACCTCACCGAGCTTCACAGCAGCTCTAACTCTCAGCGCCCTCTGTTGCCCTTCAGAGCAGCTCTGACTAACTCTCCGTGCTTTCTGTTGACCCTTCAGATCAGTCTGACTAACTCTCAGCGCTCCCAGTTGCCCCTTCACAGCAGCTCTAACTCTCAGCGCCCTGTGTTGCCACTTCAATGCCGTTCTAATTCTCAGCACTCTTTATTGCCCCTTCAGAGCAGCTCTAACTCTCAGCGCTCGCTGTTGCCCCTTCAGTGCAGCTCTGACTAAATCTCAGCGCGCTGTGTTGTCCCTTCACAGAAGCTCTAACTCTCAGTGCGCTCTGTTGCCATTCAGAGTAGCACTGACTAAATCTCAGCGCTTTCTGTGGCCCCTTCACAGCAGCTCTAACTCTCAGAGCGCTCTGTTGCCCCTTCAGAAGAGCTCTGACTAAATCTCAGCGATCTGTGTTGCCCCTTCACAGCAGCTCTAAATCTCAGCGCTGTGTGTTGCCCCTTCACAACAGCTGTAACTCTCACCACTCTCTGTTTCCCCTTCACAGCAGCGCTAACTCTCACCAATCTCTGTTTCCGCTTCACAGCAGCCCTGACTCTCTACGCTCTCTGTTGCCCCTTCACAGCGGCTTTAACTCTAAGTGCTCTCAGTTGCCCCTTCACAGCAGCTCTAACTCTCAGACCGCTCTGTTGCCCCTTCAGAAGAGCTCTGACTAAATCTCAGTGCTCTCCGTGGCCCCTTCACAGCAGCTCTACCTCTCAGAGCTCTCTCTGTTGCCCCTTCACAGCAGCTCTAAGTCTCAGCCCTGTCTGTTGCCCCTTCACAGCAGCTCTGACTAACTCTCAGCCCTCTCTGTTGCCCCATCACAGCCGCTCTAACTCTCACCACTATCTGTTGCCCCATCACAGCCGCTCTAACTCTCACCGCTATCTGTTGCCCCTTCGCAGGAGCTCTAACTCTCAGCGCTATGTGTTGCCCCTTCTCAGCAATGCTAAATCTCAGATCTCTGTGTTGCCTCTTCACAGCAGCTCTAATTCTCAGCGCTGTTTCCCCATCACAGCAGCTCGAACTCTCAGCGCTCTGTGTTGCCCCTTCAACGCAGCTCTAATTCTCAGCGATCCCTGGTGCCACTTCACAGGAGCGCTGACTAACTCTAAAGCGCTCTGTATGGCCCCATCAACGCAGCTCTAACTCTCAAGCCCTCTCTGTTGCCCCTTCACAGGAGCTCTAACACTCAGCCCCCTCTGTTGTCCCTTCCGAGCAGCTCTGACTAAATCTCAGCGATCTGTGTTGCCCCTTCACAGCAGCTCTAACTCTCAGCGCGCTCTGTTGCCCTTCAGAGTAGCACTGACTAAATCTCAGCGCTTTCTGTTGGCCCTTCACAGCAGCTCTAACTCTCAGAGCGCTCTGTTGCCCCTTCAGAGGAGCTCTGACTAAATCTCAGCGCTCTCTGTTGCCCATTCATAGCAGCTATAACTCTCAGCGCTCTGTTGCCCCTTCATAGCAGCTCTGACTAAATCTCAGCGCTCTCTGTGTCCCCTTCACACCAGCTCTATCTCTCAGCGCTGTGTGTTGCCCCTTCAACACAGCTCTAATTCTCAGCGATCTATGAGCCCCTTCACAGGAGCACTGACTGACTCTCAAGCGCTCTGTGTTGCCATTTCACAGTAGCTGTAACTCTAAGTGCACTCAGTTGCCCCTTCTCAGCAGCTCTAACTTCCAGTGCTCTGTGTTGTCCCTTCACAGCAGCTCTAACGCTGAGCTCTCTCAGTTGCCCCTTCAATGCAGCTCTAACTCACAGCGCTCTGTGTTGCCCCTTCAACGCAGCTGTAACTCTCACGGATCTCTGTTGCCCTTTCACAGCAGCTCTAACTCTCAGCGCGCTCTGTTGCCCTTCAGAGCAGCTCTGACTAACTCTCCGTGCTTTCTGTTGACCCTTCAGATCAGTCTGACTAACTCTCAGCGCTCCCGGTTGCCCCTTCACAGCAGCTCTAACTCTCAGCGCCCTGTGTTGCCCCTTCAACGCAGCTCTAATGCTCACCACTCTTTACTGCCCCTTCACAACAGCAATAAATCAGCGCTCTCCGTTGCCCCTTCACAGCAGCTCTAACTCTCAGCGCCCTGTGTTGCCACTTCAATGCAGTTCTAATTCTCAGCACTCTTTATTGCCTCTTCAGAGCAGCTCTAACTCTCAGAGCACTCTGTTGCCCTTCACAGCAGCTCTGACTAAATCTCAGCGCACTCTGTTTCCCCAAGGCAGCTTTAACTCTCAGCGCTCTCTATTGCCCCTTCACAGGAGCTCTAACTCTCACCGCTCTGTTTGCTACTTGAGAGCAGCTCTAATTCTAAGCGCTCTCAGTTGCCCCTTCACAGCAGCTGTAAACCTCAGCGAGCTCTGTTGCCCCTTCAACGCAGCTCTAACGCTCAGCGCTCGCTGATGCCCCTTCAGTGCAGCTCTGACTAAATCTCAGCGCTTTCTGTTGCCCCTTCACAGCAGCTCTAACTCTCAGAGCGCTCTGTTGCCCCTCCAGAGGAGCTCTGACTAAATCTCAGCGCTCTCTGTGTCCCCTTCCCACCAGCTCTACCTCTCAGCGCTCTGTGTTGCCCCTTCAACGCAGCTCTAATTCTCAGCGATCTCTGGTGCCCCTTCACAGGAGCACTGACCGACTCTCAAGCGCTCTGTGTTGCCCCTTCACAGCAGCTGTAACTCTAAGTGCTCTCAGTTGCCCCTTCTCAGCAGCTCTAACTTCCAGTGCTCTGTGTTGCCCCTTCACAGCAGCTCTAACTCTCAGCGCTCTCTATTGCCCCTTCACAGGAGCTCTGACTAACTCTCACCGCTCTGTTTGCTCCTTCAGAGCAGCTCTAATTCTAAGCGCTCTCAGTTGCCCGTTCACAGCAGCTGTAAACCTCATCGCTCTCTCTTCTCTTGCCCCTTCAACGCAGCTCTAACGCTCAGCGCTCGCTGTTGCCTCTTCAGAGCAGCTCTAACTCTCACCACTCTGTTTCCGCTTCACAGCAGCCCTGACTCTCAACGCTCTGTGTTGCCCCTTCAACGCAGCTGTAACTCAGAGCTCACTGTTGCCCATTCATAGCAGATATAACTCTCAGCCCTGACTGTTGCCCCTTCAGAGCAGCTCTGAATAAATCTCAGCGCTCTCTGTTGCCCCTTCACACCAGCTCTATCTCTCGGCGCTCTGTGCTGCCCCTTCAACGCAGTTCTAACTCTCACCTCTCTCTCTTGCACAGTCACAGCAGCTCTAACTACCTCTCACCGCTATCTGTTGCCCCTTCACAGGAGCTCTAACTCTCAGCGCTATGTGTTGCCCCTTCTCAGCAACGCTAAATCTCACCACTCCGTGTTGCCTCTTCAACGCAGCTCTAATTCTCAGCGATCCCTGGTGCCCCTTCACAGGAGCGCTGACTGACTCTCAAGCGTTGTCTGCTGCCCCTACACAGCAGCTGTAACTCTAAGTGCACTCAGTTGCTCCTTCTCAGCAGCTCTATCTTCCAGTGCTCTCTGTTGCCCCTTCACAGCAGCTCTAACGCTGAGCTCTCTCAGTTGCCCCTTCAATGCAGCTCTAACTCACAGCGCTCTGTGTTGCCCCTTCAACGCAGCTGTAACTCTCACGGATCTCTGTTGCCCTTTCACAGCAGCTCTAACTCTAAGAGCTCTCATTTGCCCCTTCAATGCAGCCCTAACGCACAGCACTCTGGGTTGCCCCTTCAGTGCAGCTCTGACTAAATCTCAGCGCTCTGTGTTTCCCCTTCACAGAAGCTTTCTCAGCTCTCTGTGTAGCCCCTACACAGCAGCTCTAAATCTCAGCGCTGTGTGTTGCCCCTTCACAACAGCTGGAACTCTCACCACTCTCTGTTTCCCTTTCACAGCAGCTCTAACTCTCACCACTCTGTTTCCGCTTCACAGCAGCCCTCACTCTCAACGCTCTGGGTTGCCCATCAACACAGCTGTAACTCAGCGCTCACTGTTGCCCATTCATAGCAGCTATAACTCTCAGCGCTCTGTTGACCCTTCATTGTAGCTCTAAATCTCAGCGCTCTCTGTTGCCCCTTCACACCAGCTCTATCTCTCAGCACACCGTGTTGCCCCTTCAACGCAGCTCTAACTCTCAGAGCTCTCTCTGTTTCCCCTTCACAGCAGCTCTAACTCTAAGCGCTCTCAGTTGCCCCTTCAATGGAGCTCTATAACTCACAGCACTCTCTGTTCCCACTTTAACGCAGCTCTAACTCTCACCGCTCTCTGTTGCCCTTCAGAGCAGCTCTGACTAAATCTCAGTGTTCTCTGTTTCCCCAAGGCAGCTTTAACTCTCAGCGCTCTCTATTGCCCCTTCACAGGAGCTCTAACTCTCACCGCTCTGTTTGCTAATTGAGAGCAGCTCTAATTCTAAGCGCTCTCAGTTGCCCCTTCACAGCAGCTGTAAACCTCAGCGAGCTCTGTTGCCCCTTCAACGCAGCTCTAACTCTCAGCGCTCGCTGTTGCCCCTTCAGTGCAGCTCTGACTAAATGTCAGCGCGCTGTGTTGCCCCTTCACAGAAACTCTCTCAGCACGCTCTGTTGCCCCTTCACAGCAGCTCTAACTCTCAGCGCGCTCTGTTGCCCTTCAGAGTAGCACTAAATCTCAGCGCTTTCTGTGGCCCCTTCACAGCAGCTCTAACTCTCATAGCGCTCTGTTGCCCCTTCAGAGGAGCTCCGCCTAAATCTCAGCGATCTGTGTTGCCCCTTCACAGCAGCTCTAAATCTCAGCGCTGTGTGTTGCCCCTTCACAACAGCTGTAACTCTCACCACTCTCTGTTTCCCCTTCACAGCAGCTCTAACTCTCACCAATCTGTTTCCGCTTCACAGCAGCCCTGACTCTCTACGCTCTCTGTTGCCCCTTCACAGCGGCTTTAACTCTAAGTGCTCTCAATTGCCCCTTCACAGCAGCTCTAACTCTCAGAGCGCTCTGTTGCCCCTTCAGAGCAGCTCTGACTGAATCTCAGCGCTCTCTGTTTCCCCTCCACAGCACCTCTATCTCTCAGCGCTGTTTGCTTCTTCAGAGCAGCTCTAATTCTAAGCGCTCTCACTTGCCCCTTCACAGCAGCTGTGAACCTCAGCGAGCTCTGTTGCCGCTTCACAGCAGCTCTAACTCACAGCACTCTTTGTTGCCCCTTTAACGCAGCTGTAACTAGCAGCGCTCTCTGTTGCCCTTCAGAGCAGCCCTGACTGAATCTCAGCGCTCTCTGTTTCCCCTCCACAGCAGTTCTATCTCTCAGCGCTCTGTTTGCTTCTTCACAGCAGCTCTAATTCTAAGCGCTCTCAGTTGCCCCTTCACAGCAGCTCTGAACCTCAGCGAGCTCTGTTGCCCCTTCACAGCAGCTCTAACTCTCACCGCTGTGTGTTGCCCCTTCACAACAGCTCTAACTCTCACCATTCTGTTTCCGCTTCACAGCAGCCCTGACTCTCAACGCTCTGTGTTGCCCCTTCAACGCAGCTCTAACTCTCAGCGCTCGCTGTTGCCCCTTCAGTGCAGCTCTCACTAAATCTCAGCGCTCTGTGTTGCCCCTTCACAGAAGCTCTCTCAGCGCTCTCTGTTGCCCTTCAGAGCAGCTCTGACTAAATCTCAGCGCTCTCTGTTTCCCCTCCACAGCAGCTCAATCTCTCAGCGCTGTTTGCTTCTTCAGAGCAGCTCTAATTCTAAGCCCTCTCAGTTGCCCCTTCACAGCAGCTCTAAACCTCACCGAGATTCACAGCAGCTCTAACTCTCAGCGTGCTCTGTTGCCCTTCAGAGCAGCTCTGACTAACTCTCCGTGCTTTCTGTTGACCCTTCAGATCAGTCTGACTAACTCTCAGCGCTCCCGGTTGCCCCTTCAGAGCAGCTCTAACTCTCAGAGCACTCTGTTGCCCTTCAGAGGAGCTCTAACTCTCACCGCTCTCTGTTGCCCTTCAGAGCAGCTCTGACTAAATCTCAGTGCTCTCTGTTTCCCCAAGGCAGCTTTAACTCTCAGCGCTCTCAATTGCCCCTTCACAGGAGCTCTAACTCTCACCGCTCTGTTTGCTACTTGAGAGCAGCTCTAATTCTAAGCGCTCTCAGTTGCCCCTTCACAGCAGCTGTAAACCTCAGTGAGCTCTGTTGCCCCTTCAACGCAGCTCTAACTCTCAGCGCTCGCTGTTGCCCCTTCAGTGCAGCTCTGACTAAATCTCAGCGCGCTGTGTTGCCCCTTCACCGCAGCTCTAACTCTCAGCGCGCTCTGTTGCCCTTCAGAGTAGCACTGACTAAATCTCAGCGCTTTCTGTTGCCCCTTCACAGCAGCTCTAACGCTGAGCTCTCTCAGTTGCCCCTTCAATGCAGCTCTAACTCACAGCGCTCTGTGTTGCCCCTTCAACGCAGCTGTAACTCTTACGGATCTCTGTTGCTCTTTCACAGCAGCTCTAACTCTAAGAGCTCTCATTTGCCCCTTCAATGCAGCCCTAACGCACAGCACTCTGGGTTGCCCCTTCAGTGCAGCTCTGACTAAATCTCAATGCTCTGTGTTTCCCCTTCACAGAAGCTTTCTCAGCGCTCTGTGTAGCCCCTACACAGCAGCTCTAAATCTCAGGGCTGTGTGTTGCCCCTTCACAACAGCTGGAACTCTCACCACTCTCTGTTTCCCTTTCACAGCAGCTCTAACTCTCACCACTCTGTTTCCGCTTCACAGCAGCCCTCACTCTCAACGCTCTGGGTTGCCCATCAACACAGCTGTAACTCAGCGCTCATTGTTGCCCATTCATAGCAGCTATAACTGTCAGCGCTGTGTTGACCCTTCATTGTAGCTCTGACTAAATCTCAGCGCTCTCTGTTGCCCCTTCACACCAGCTCTATCTCTCAGCACACCGTGTTGCCCCTTCAACGCAGCTCTAACTCTCAGAGCTCTCTCTGTTTCCCCTTCACAGCAGCTCTAACTCTAAGCGCTCTCAGTTGCCCCTTCAATGCAGCTCTATAACTCACAGCACTCTCTGTTCCCAGTTTAACGCAGCTCTAACTCTCACCGCTCTCTGTTGCCCTTCAGAGCAGCTCTGACTATATCTCAGTGCTCTGTTTCCCCAAGGCAGCTTTAACTCTCAGCGCTCTCTATTGCCCCTTCACAGCAGCTCTAAACCTCACCGAGCTTCACAGCAGCTCTAACTCTCAGCGCCCTCTGTTGCCCTTCAGAGCAGCTCTGACTAACTCTCCGTGCTTTCTGTTGACCCTTCAGATCACTCTGACTAACTCTCAGCGCTCCCAGTTGCCCCTTCACAGCAGCTCTAACTCTCAGCGCCCTGTGTTGCCACTTCAATGCCGTTCTAATTCTCAGCACTCTTTATTGCCCCTTCAGAGCAGCTCTAACTCTCAGCGCTCGCTGTTGCCCCTTCAGTGCAGCTCTGACTAAATCTCAGCGCGCTGTGTTGTCCCTTCACAGAAGCTCTAACTCTCAGTGCGCTCTGTTGCCATTCAGAGTAGCACTGACTAAATCTCAGCGCTTTCTGTGGCCCCTTCACAGCAGCTCTAACTCTCAGAGCGCTCTGTTGCCCCTTCAGAAGAGCTCAGACTAAATCTCAGCGATCTGTGTTGCCCCTTCACAGCAGCTCTAAATCTCAGCGCTGTGTGTTGCCCCTTCACAACAGCTGTAACTCTCACCACTCTGTTTCCCCTTCACAGCAGCGCTAACTCTCACCAATCTCTGTTTCCGCTTCACAGCAGCCCTGACTCTCTACGCTCTCTGTTGCCCCTTCACAGCGGCTTTAACTCTAAGTGCTCTCAGTTGCCCCTTCACAGCAGCTCTAACTCTCAGACCGCTCTGTTGCCCCTTCAGAAGAGCTCTGACTAAATCTCAGCGCTCTCCGTGGCCCCTTCACAGCAGCTCTACCTCTCAGAGCTCTCTCTGTTGCCCCTTCACAGCAGCTCTAAGTCTCAGCCCTGTCTGTTGCCCCTTCACAGCAGCTCTGACTAACTCTCAGCCCTCTCTGTTGCCCCATCACAGCCGCTCTAACTCTCACCGCTATCTGTTGCCCCATCACAGCCGCTCTAACTCTCACCGCTATCTGTTGCCCCTTCGCAGGAGCTCTAACTCTCAGCGCTATGTGTTGCCCCTTCTCAGCAATGCTAAATCTCAGATCTCTGTGTTGCCTCTTCACAGCAGCTCTAATTCTCAGCGCTGTTTCCCCATCACAGCAGCTCGAACTCTCAGCGCTCTGTGTTGCCCCTTCAACGCAGCTCTAATTCTCAGCGATCCCTGGTGCCACTTCACAGGAGCGCTGACTAACTCTAAAGCGCTCTGTATGGCCCCATCAACGCAGCTCTAACTCTCAAGCCCTCTCTGTTGCCCCTTCACAGGAGCTCTAACACTCAGCCCCCTCTGTTGTCCCTTCCGAGCAGCTCTGACTAAATCTCAGCGATCTGTGTTGCCCCTTCACAGCAGCTCTAACTCTCAGCGCGCTCTGTTGCCCTTCAGAGTAGCACTGACTAAATCTCAGCGCTTTCTGTTGGCCCTTCACAGCAGCTCTAACTCTCAGAGCGCTCTGTTGCCCCTTCAGAGGAGCTCTGACTAAATCTCAGCGCTCTCTGTTGCCCATTCATAGCAGCTATAACTCTCAGCGCTCTGTTGCCCCTTCATAGCAGCTCTGACTAAATCTCAGCGCTCTCTGTGTCCCCTTCACACCAGCTCTATCTCTCAGCGCTGTGTGTTGCCCCTTCAACACAGCTCTAATTCTCAGCGATCTATGAGCCCCTTCACAGGAGCACTGACTGACTCTCAAGCGCTCTGTGTTGCCACTTCACAGTAGCTGTAACTCTAAGTGCACTCAGTTGCCCCTTCTCAGCAGCTCTAACTTCCAGTGCTCTGTGTTGTCCCTTCACAGCAGCTCTAACGCTGAGCTCTCTCAGTTGCCCCTTCAATGCAGCTCTAACTCACAGCGCTCTGTGTTGCCCCTTCAACGCAGCTGTAACTCTCACGGATCTCTGTTGCCCTTTCACAGCAGCTCTAACTCTCAGCGCGCTCTGTTGCCCTTCAGAGCAGCTCTGACTAACTCTCCGTGCTTTCTGTTGACCCTTCAGATCAGTCTGACTAACTCTCAGCGCTCCCGGTTGCCCCTTCACAGCAGCTCTAACTCTCAGCGCCCTGTGTTGCCCCTTCAACGCAGCTCTAATGCTCACCACTCTTTACTGCCCCTTCACAACAGCAATAAATCAGCGCTCTCCGTTGCCCCTTCACAGCAGCTCTAACTCTCAGCGCCCTGTGTTGCCACTTCAATGCAGTTCTAATTCTCAGCACTCTTTATTGCCTCTTCAGAGCAGCTCTAACTCTCAGAGCACTCTGTTGCCCTTCACAGCAGCTCTGACTAAATCTCAGCGCACTCTGTTTCCCCAAGGCAGCTTTAACTCTCAGCGCTCTCTATTGCCCCTTCACAGGAGCTCTAACTCTCACCGCTCTGTTTGCTACTTGAGAGCAGCTCTAATTCTAAGCGCTCTCAGTTGCCCCTTCACAGCAGCTGTAAACCTCAGCGAGCTCTGTTGCCCCTTCAACGCAGCTCTAACGCTCAGCGCTCGCTGATGCCCCTTCAGTGCAGCTCTGACTAAATCTCAGCGCTTTCTGTTGCCCCTTCACAGCAGCTCTAACTCTCAGAGCGCTCTGTTGCCCCTCCAGAGGAGCTCTGACTAAATCTCAGCGCTCTCTGTGTCCCCTTCACACCAGCTCTACCTCTCAGCGCTCTGTGTTGCCCCTTCAGCGCAGCTCTAATTCTCAGCGATCTCTGGTGCCCCTTCACAGGAGCACTGACCGACTCTCAAGCGCTCTGTGTTGCCCCTTCACAGCAGCTGTAACTCTAAGTGCTCTCAGTTGCCCCTTCTCAGCAGTTCTAACTTCCAGTGCTCTGTGTTGCCCCTTCACAGCAGCTCTAACTCTCAGCGCTCTCTATTGCCCCTTCACAGGAGCTCTGACTAACTCTCACCGCTCTGTTTGCTCCTTCAGAGCAGCTCTAATTCTAAGCGCTCTCAGTTGCCCGTTCACAGCAGCTGTAAACCTCATCGCTCTCTCTTCTCTTGCCCCTTCAACGCAGCTCTAACGCTCAGCGCTCGCTGTTGCCTCTTCAGAGCAGCTCTAACTCTCACCACTCTGTTTCCGCTTCACAGCAGCCCTGACTCTCAACGCTCTGTGTTGCCCCTTCAACGCAGCTGTAACTCAGAGCTCACTGTTGCCCATTCATAGCAGATATAACTCTCAGCCCTGACTGTTGCCCCTTCAGAGCAGCTCTGAATAAATCTCAGCGCTCTCTGTTGCCCCTTCACACCAGCTCTATCTCTCGGCGCTCTGTGCTGCCCCTTCAACGCAGTTCTAACTCTCACCTCTCTCTCTTGCACAGTCACAGCAGCTCTAACTACCTCTCACCGCTATCTGTTGCCCCTTCACAGGAGCTCTAACTCTCAGCGCTATGTGTTGCCCCTTCTCAGCAACGCTAAATCTCACCACTCCGTGTTGCCTCTTCAACGCAGCTCTAATTCTCAGCGATCCCTGGTGCCCCTTCACAGGAGCGCTGACTGACTCTCAAGCGTTGTCTGCTGCCCCTACACAGCAGCTGTAACTCTAAGTGCACTCAGTTGCTCCTTCTCAGCAGCTCTATCTTCCAGTGCTCTCTGTTGCCCCTTCACAGCAGCTCTAACGCTGAGCTCTCTCAGTTGCCCCTTCAATGCAGCTCTAACTCACAGCGCTCTGTGTTGCCCCTTCAACGCAGCTGTAACTCTCACGGATCTCTGTTGCCCTTTCACAGCAGCTCTAACTCTAAGAGCTCTCATTTGCCCCTTCAATGCAGCCCTAACGCACAGCACTCTGGGTTGCCCCTTCAGTGCAGCTCTGACTAAATCTCAGCGCTCTGTGTTTCCCCTTCACAGAAGCTTTCTCAGCGCTCTGTGTAGCCCCTACACAGCAGCTCTAAATCTCAGCGCTGTGTGTTGCCCCTTCACAACAGCTGGAACTCTCACCACTCTCTGTTTCCCTTTCACAGCAGCTCTAACTCTCACCACTCTGTTTCCGCTTCACAGCAGCCCTCACTCTCAACGCTCTGGGTTGCCCATCAACACAGCTGTAACTCAGCGCTCACTGTTGCCCATTCATAGCAGCTATAACTCTCAGCGCTCTGTTGACCCTTCATTGTAGCTCTAAATCTCAGCGCTCTCTGTTGCCCCTTCACACCAGCTCTATCTCTCAGCACACCGTGTTGCCCCTTCAACGCAGCTCTAACTCTCAGAGCTCTCTCTGTTTCCCCTTCACAGCAGCTCTAACTCTAAGCGCTCTCAGTTGCCCCTTCAATGCAGCTCTATAACTCACAGCACTCTCTGTTCCCACTTTAACGCAGCTCTAACTCTCACCGCTCTCTGTTGCCCTTCAGAGCAGCTCTGACTAAATCTCAGTGTTCTCTGTTTCCCCAAGGCAGCTTTAACTCTCAGCGCTCTCTATTGCCCCTTCACAGGAGCTCTAACTCTCACCGCTCTGTTTGCTAATTGAGAGCAGCTCTAATTCTAAGCGCTCTCAGTTGCCCCTTCACAGCAGCTGTAAACCTCAGCGAGCTCTGTTGCCCCTTCAACGCAGCTCTAACTCTCAGCGCTCGCTGTTGCCCCTTCAGTGCAGCTCTGACTAAATCTCAGCGCGCTGTGTTGCCCCTTCACAGAAACTCTCTCAGCACGCTCTGTTGCCCCTTCACAGCAGCTCTAACTCTCAGCGCGCTCTGTTGCCCTTCAGAGTAGCACTAAATCTCAGCGCTTTCTGTGGCCCCTTCACAGCAGCTCTAACTCTCATAGCGCTCTGTTGCCCCTTCAGAGGAGCTCCGCCTAAATCTCAGCGATCTGTGTTGCCCCTTCACAGCAGCTCTAAATCTCAGCGCTGTGTGTTGCCCCTTCACAACAGCTGTAACTCTCACCACTCTCTGTTTCCCCTTCACAGCAGCTCTAACTCTCACCAATCTGTTTCCGCTTCACAGCAGCCCTGACTCTCTACGCTCTCTGTTGCCCCTTCACAGCGGCTTTAACTCTAAGTGCTCTCAATTGCCCCTTCACAGCAGCTCTAACTCTCAGAGCGCTCTGTTGCCCCTTCAGAGCAGCTCTGACTGAATCTCAGCGCTCTCTGTTTCCCCTCCACAGCACCTCTATCTCTCAGCGCTGTTTGCTTCTTCAGAGCAGCTCTAATTCTAAGCGCTCTCACTTGCCCCTTCACAGCAGCTGTGAACCTCAGCGAGCTCTGTTGCCGCTTCACAGCAGCTCTAACTCACAGCACTCTTTGTTGCCCCTTTAACGCAGCTGTAACTAGCAGCGCTCTCTGTTGCCCTTCAGAGCAGCCCTGACTGAATCTCAGCGCTCTCTGTTTCCCCTCCACAGCAGTTCTATCTCTCAGCGCTCTGTTTGCTTCTTCACAGCAGCTCTAATTCTAAGCGCTCTCAGTTGCCCCTTCACAGCAGCTCTGAACCTCAGCGAGCTCTGTTGCCCCTTCACAGCAGCTCTAACTCTCACCGCTGTGTGTTGCCCCTTCACAACAGCTCTAACTCTCACCATTCTGTTTCCGCTTCACAGCAGCCCTGACTCTCAACGCTCTGTGTTGCCCCTTCAACGCAGCTCTAACTCTCAGCGCTCGCTGTTGCCCCTTCAGTGCAGCTCTCACTAAATCTCAGCGCTCTGTGTTGCCCCTTCACAGAAGCTCTCTCAGCGCTCTCTGTTGCCCTTCAGAGCAGCTCTGACTAAATCTCAGCGCTCTCTGTTTCCCCTCCACAGCAGCTCAATCTCTCAGCGCTGTTTGCTTCTTCAGAGCAGCTCTAATTCTAAGCCCTCTCAGTTGCCCCTTCACAGCAGCTCTAAACCTCACCGAGATTCACAGCAGCTCTAACTCTCAGCGTGCTCTGTTGCCCTTCAGAGCAGCTCTGACTAACTCTCCGTGCTTTCTGTTGACCCTTCAGATCAGTCTGACTAACTCTCAGCGCTCCCGGTTGCCCCTTCAGAGCAGCTCTAACTCTCAGAGCACTCTGTTGCCCTTCAGAGGAGCTCTAACTCTCACCGCTCTCTGTTGCCCTTCAGAGCAGCTCTGACTAAATCTCAGTGCTCTCTGTTTCCCCAAGGCAGCTTTAACTCTCAGCGCTCTCAATTGCCCCTTCACAGGAGCTCTAACTCTCACCGCTCTGTTTGCTACTTGAGAGCAGCTCTAATTCTAAGCGCTCTCAGTTGCCCCTTCACAGCAGCTGTAAACCTCAGCGAGCTCTGTTGCCCCTTCAACGCAGCTCTAACTCTCAGCGCTCGCTGTTGCCCCTTCAGTGCAGCTCTGACTAAATCTCAGCGCGCTGTGTTGCCCCTTCACCGCAGCTCTAACTCTCAGCGCGCTCTGTTGCCCTTCAGAGTAGCACTGACTAAATCTCAGCGCTTTCTGTTGCCCCTTCACAGCAGCTCTAACGCTGAGCTCTCTCAGTTGCCCCTTCAATGCAGCTCTAACTCACAGCGCTCTGTGTTGCCCCTTCAACGCAGCTGTAACTCTTACGGATCTCTGTTGCTCTTTCACAGCAGCTCTAACTCTAAGAGCTCTCATTTGCCCCTTCAATGCAGCCCTAACGCACAGCACTCTGGGTTGCCCCTTCAGTGCAGCTCTGACTAAATCTCAATGCTCTGTGTTTCCCCTTCACAGAAGCTTTCTCAGCGCTCTGTGTAGCCCCTACACAGCAGCTCTAAATCTCAGGGCTGTGTGTTGCCCCTTCACAACAGCTGGAACTCTCACCACTCTCTGTTTCCCTTTCACAGCAGCTCTAACTCTCACCACTCTGTTTCCGCTTCACAGCAGCCCTCACTCTCAACGCTCTGGGTTGCCCATCAACACAGCTGTAACTCAGCGCTCATTGTTGCCCATTCATAGCAGCTATAACTGTCAGCGCTGTGTTGACCCTTCATTGTAGCTCTGACTAAATCTCAGCGCTCTCTGTTGCCCCTTCACACCAGCTCTATCTCTCAGCACACCGTGTTGCCCCTTCAACGCAGCTCTAACTCTCAGAGCTCTCTCTGTTTCCCCTTCACAGCAGCTCTAACTCTAAGCGCTCTCAGTTGCCCCTTCAATGCAGCTCTATAACTCACAGCACTCTCTGTTCCCAGTTTAACGCAGCTCTAACTCTCACCGCTCTCTGTTGCCCTTCAGAGCAGCTCTGACTATATCTCAGTGCTCTGTTTCCCCAAGGCAGCTTTAACTCTCAGCGCTCTCTATTGCCCCTTCACAGGAGCTCTAACTCTCACCGCTCTGTTTGCTAATTGAGAGCAGCTCTAATTCTAAGCGCTCTCAGTTGCCCCTTCACAGCAGCTGTAAACCTCAGCGAGCTCTGTTGCCCCTTCAACGCAGCTCTAACTCTCAGCGCTCGCTGTTGCCCCTTCAGTGCAGCTCTGACTAAATCTCAGCGCGCTGTGTTGCCCCTTCACAGAAACTCTCTCAGCACACTCTGTTGCCCCTTCACAGCAGCTCTAATTCTCAGCGCTGTGTGTTGCCCCTTCACAACAGCTGTAACTCTCACCACTCTCTGTTTCCCCTTCACAGCAGCTCTAACTCTCACCAATCTGTTTCCGCTTCACAGCAGCCCTGACTCTCTACGCTCTCTGTTGCCCCTTCACAGCGGCTTTAACTCTAAGCGCTCTCAGTTGCCCCTTCACAGCAGCTCTAACTCTCAGAGCGCTCTGTTGCCCCTTCAGAGGAGCTCTGACTAAATCTCAGCGCTCTCTGATGACCATTCATAGCAGCTCTAACTCTGAGCGCTCTGGAGCCCCTTCAGAGCAGCTCTGACTAAATCTCAGCGCTCTCTGTTTCCCCTCCAAAGCAGCTTGAACTCTCAGTGTTCTCTATTACCCCTTCACAGGAGCTCTGACTAACTCTCACGGCTCTGTTTGCTACTGGAGAGCAGCTCTAAATCTAAGCGCTCTCATTTACCCCTTCAATGCAGCTCTAACTCACAGCACTCTTTGTTGCCCCTTTAAAGCAGCTCTAACTAGCAGCGCTCTCTGTTGCCCTTCAGAGCAGCTCTGACTTAATCTTAGTGCTCTGTTTCCCCAAGGCAGCTTTAACTCTCAGCGCTCTCTATTGCCCCTTCACAGCAGCTCTAAACCTCACCGAGCTTCACAGCAGCTCTAACTCTCAGCGCCCTCTGTTGCCCTTCAGAGCAGCTCTGACTAACTCTCCGTGCTTTCTGTTGACCCTTCAGATCAGTCTGACTAACTCTCAGCGCTCCCAGTTGCCCCTTCACAGCAGCTCTAACTCTCAGCGCCCTGTGTTGCCACTTCAATGCCGTTCTAATTCTCAGCACTCTTTATTGCCCCTTCAGAGCAGCTCTAACTCTCAGCGCTCGCTGTTGCCCCTTCAGTGCAGCTCTGACTAAATCTCAGCGCGCTGTGTTGTCCCTTCACAGAAGCTCTAACTCTCAGTGCGCTCTGTTGCCATTCAGAGTAGCACTGACTAAATCTCAGCGCTTTCTGTGGCCCCTTCACAGCAGCTCTAACTCTCAGAGCGCTCTGTTGCCCCTTCAGAAGAGCTCTGACTAAATCTCAGCGATCTGTGTTGCCCCTTCACAGCAGCTCTAAATCTCAGCGCTGTGTGTTGCCCCTTCACAACAGCTGTAACTCTCACCACTCTCTGTTTCCCCTTCACAGCAGCGCTAACTCTCACCAATCTCTGTTTCCGCTTCACAGCAGCCCTGACTCTCTACGCTCTCTGTTGCCCCTTCACAGCGGCTTTAACTCTAAGTGCTCTCAGTTGCCCCTTCACAGCAGCTCTAACTCTCAGACCGCTCTGTTGCCCCTTCAGAAGAGCTCTGACTAAATCTCAGCGCTCTCCGTGGCCCCTTCACAGCAGCTCTACCTCTCAGAGCTCTCTCTGTTGCCCCTTCACAGCAGCTCTAAGTCTCAGCCCTGTCTGTTGCCCCTTCACAGCAGCTCTGACTAACTCTCAGCCCTCTCTGTTGCCCCATCACAGCCGCTCTAACTCTCACCGCTATCTGTTGCCCCATCACAGCCGCTCTAACTCTCACCGCTATCTGTTGCCCCTTCGCAGGAGCTCTAACTCTCAGCGCTATGTGTTGCCCCTTCTCAGCAATGCTAAATCTCAGATCTCTGTGTTGCCTCTTCACAGCAGCTCTAATTCTCAGCGCTGTTTCCCCATCACAGCAGCTCGAACTCTCAGCGCTCTGTGTTGCCCCTTCAACGCAGCTCTAATTCTCAGCGATCCCTGGTGCCACTTCACAGGAGCGCTGACTAACTCTAAAGCGCTCTGTATGGCCCCATCAACGCAGCTCTAACTCTCAAGCCCTCTCTGTTGCCCCTTCACAGGAGCTCTAACACTCAGCCCCCTCTGTTGTCCCTTCCGAGCAGCTCTGACTAAATCTCAGCGATCTGTGTTGCCCCTTCACAGCAGCTCTAACTCTCAGCGCGCTCTGTTGCCCTTCAGAGTAGCACTGACTAAATCTCAGCGCTTTCTGTTGGCCCTTCACAGCAGCTCTAACTCTCAGAGCGCTCTGTTGCCCCTTCAGAGGAGCTCTGACTAAATCTCAGCGCTCTCTGTTGCCCATTCATAGCAGCTATAACTCTCAGCGCTCTGTTGCCCCTTCATAGCAGCTCTGACTAAATCTCAGCGCTCTCTGTGTCCCCTTCACACCAGCTCTATCTCTCAGCGCTGTGTGTTGCCCCTTCAACACAGCTCTAATTCTCAGCGATCTATGAGCCCCTTCACAGGAGCACTGACTGACTCTCAAGCGCTCTGTGTTGCCACTTCACAGTAGCTGTAACTCTAAGTGCACTCAGTTGCCCCTTCTCAGCAGCTCTAACTTCCAGTGCTCTGTGTTGTCCCTTCACAGCAGCTCTAACGCTGAGCTCTCTCAGTTGCCCCTTCAATGCAGCTCTAACTCACAGCGCTCTGTGTTGCCCCTTCAACGCAGCTGTAACTCTCACGGATCTCTGTTGCCCTTTCACAGCAGCTCTAACTCTCAGCGCGCTCTGTTGCCCTTCAGAGCAGCTCTGACTAACTCTCCGTGCTTTCTGTTGACCCTTCAGATCAGTCTGACTAACTCTCAGCGCTCCCGGTTGCCCCTTCACAGCAGCTCTAACTCTCAGCGCCCTGTGTTGCCCCTTCAACGCAGCTCTAATGCTCACCACTCTTTACTGCCCCTTCACAACAGCAATAAATCAGCGCTCTCCGTTGCCCCTTCACAGCAGCTCTAACTCTCAGCGCCCTGTGTTGCCACTTCAATGCAGTTCTAATTCTCAGCACTCTTTATTGCCTCTTCAGAGCAGCTCTAACTCTCAGAGCACTCTGTTGCCCTTCACAGCAGCTCTGACTAAATCTCAGCGCACTCTGTTTCCCCAAGGCAGCTTTAACTCTCAGCGCTCTCTATTGCCCCTTCACAGGAGCTCTAACTCTCACCGCTCTGTTTGCTACTTGAGAGCAGCTCTAATTCTAAGCGCTCTCAGTTGCCCCTTCACAGCAGCTGTAAACCTCAGCGAGCTCTGTTGCCCCTTCAACGCAGCTCTAACGCTCAGCGCTCGCTGATGCCCCTTCAGTGCAGCTCTGACTAAATCTCAGCGCTTTCTGTTGCCCCTTCACAGCAGCTCTAACTCTCAGAGCGCTCTGTTGCCCCTCCAGAGGAGCTCTGACTAAATCTCAGCGCTCTCTGTGTCCCCTTCCCACCAGCTCTACCTCTCAGCGCTCTGTGTTGCCCCTTCAACGCAGCTCTAATTCTCAGCGATCTCTGGTGCCCCTTCACAGGAGCACTGACCGACTCTCAAGCGCTCTGTGTTGCCCCTTCACAGCAGCTGTAACTCTAAGTGCTCTCAGTTGCCCCTTCTCAGCAGCTCTAACTTCCAGTGCTCTGTGTTGCCCCTTCACAGCAGCTCTAACTCTCAGCGCTCTCTATTGCCCCTTCACAGGAGCTCTGACTAACTCTCACCGCTCTGTTTGCTCCTTCAGAGCAGCTCTAATTCTAAGCGCTCTCAGTTGCCCGTTCACAGCAGCTGTAAACCTCATCGCTCTCTCTTCTCTTGCCCCTTCAACGCAGCTCTAACGCTCAGCGCTCGCTGTTGCCTCTTCAGAGCAGCTCTAACTCTCACCACTCTGTTTCCGCTTCACAGCAGCCCTGACTCTCAACGCTCTGTGTTGCCCCTTCAACGCAGCTGTAACTCAGAGCTCACTGTTGCCCATTCATAGCAGATATAACTCTCAGCCCTGACTGTTGCCCCTTCAGAGCAGCTCTGAATAAATCTCAGCGCTCTCTGTTGCCCCTTCACACCAGCTCTATCTCTCGGCGCTCTGTGCTGCCCCTTCAACGCAGTTCTAACTCTCACCTCTCTCTCTTGCACAGTCACAGCAGCTCTAACTACCTCTCACCGCTATCTGTTGCCCCTTCACAGGAGCTCTAACTCTCAGCGCTATGTGTTGCCCCTTCTCAGCAACGCTAAATCTCACCACTCCGTGTTGCCTCTTCAACGCAGCTCTAATTCTCAGCGATCCCTGGTGCCCCTTCACAGGAGCGCTGACTGACTCTCAAGCGTTGTCTGCTGCCCCTACACAGCAGCTGTAACTCTAAGTGCACTCAGTTGCTCCTTCTCAGCAGCTCTATCTTCCAGTGCTCTCTGTTGCCCCTTCACAGCAGCTCTAACGCTGAGCTCTCTCAGTTGCCCCTTCAATGCAGCTCTAACTCACAGCGCTCTGTGTTGCCCCTTCAACGCAGCTGTAACTCTCACGGATCTCTGTTGCCCTTTCACAGCAGCTCTAACTCTAAGAGCTCTCATTTGCCCCTTCAATGCAGCCCTAACGCACAGCACTCTGGGTTGCCCCTTCAGTGCAGCTCTGACTAAATCTCAGCGCTCTGTGTTTCCCCTTCACAGAAGCTTTCTCAGCTCTCTGTGTAGCCCCTACACAGCAGCTCTAAATCTCAGCGCTGTGTGTTGCCCCTTCACAACAGCTGGAACTCTCACCACTCTCTGTTTCCCTTTCACAGCAGCTCTAACTCTCACCACTCTGTTTCCGCTTCACAGCAGCCCTCACTCTCAACGCTCTGGGTTGCCCATCAACACAGCTGTAACTCAGCGCTCACTGTTGCCCATTCATAGCAGCTATAACTCTCAGCGCTCTGTTGACCCTTCATTGTAGCTCTAAATCTCAGCGCTCTCTGTTGCCCCTTCACACCAGCTCTATCTCTCAGCACACCGTGTTGCCCCTTCAACGCAGCTCTAACTCTCAGAGCTCTCTCTGTTTCCCCTTCACAGCAGCTCTAACTCTAAGCGCTCTCAGTTGCCCCTTCAATGCAGCTCTATAACTCACAGCACTCTCTGTTCCCACTTTAACGCAGCTCTAACTCTCACCGCTCTCTGTTGCCCTTCAGAGCAGCTCTGACTAAATCTCAGTGTTCTCTGTTTCCCCAAGGCAGCTTTAACTCTCAGCGCTCTCTATTGCCCCTTCACAGGAGCTCTAACTCTCACCGCTCTGTTTGCTAATTGAGAGCAGCTCTAATTCTAAGCGCTCTCAGTTGCCCCTTCACAGCAGCTGTAAACCTCAGCGAGCTCTGTTGCCCCTTCAACGCAGCTCTAACTCTCAGCGCTCGCTGTTGCCCCTTCAGTGCAGCTCTGACTAAATCTCAGCGCGCTGTGTTGCCCCTTCACAGAAACTCTCTCAGCACGCTCTGTTGCCCCTTCACAGCAGCTCTAACTCTCAGCGCGCTCTGTTGCCCTTCAGAGTAGCACTAAATCTCAGCGCTTTCTGTGGCCCCTTCACAGCAGCTCTAACTCTCATAGCGCTCTGTTGCCCCTTCAGAGGAGCTCCGCCTAAATCTCAGCGATCTGTGTTGCCCCTTCACAGCAGCTCTAAATCTCAGCGCTGTGTGTTGCCCCTTCACAACAGCTGTAACTCTCACCACTCTCTGTTTCCCCTTCACAGCAGCTCTAACTCTCACCAATCTGTTTCCGCTTCACAGCAGCCCTGACTCTCTACGCTCTCTGTTGCCCCTTCACAGCGGCTTTAACTCTAAGTGCTCTCAATTGCCCCTTCACAGCAGCTCTAACTCTCAGAGCGCTCTGTTGCCCCTTCAGAGCAGCTCTGACTGAATCTCAGCGCTCTCTGTTTCCCCTCCACAGCACCTCTATCTCTCAGCGCTGTTTGCTTCTTCAGAGCAGCTCTAATTCTAAGCGCTCTCACTTGCCCCTTCACAGCAGCTGTGAACCTCAGCGAGCTCTGTTGCCGCTTCACAGCAGCTCTAACTCACAGCACTCTTTGTTGCCCCTTTAACGCAGCTGTAACTAGCAGCGCTCTCTGTTGCCCTTCAGAGCAGCCCTGACTGAATCTCAGCGCTCTCTGTTTCCCCTCCACAGCAGTTCTATCTCTCAGCGCTCTGTTTGCTTCTTCACAGCAGCTCTAATTCTAAGCGCTCTCAGTTGCCCCTTCACAGCAGCTCTGAACCTCAGCGAGCTCTGTTGCCCCTTCACAGCAGCTCTAACTCTCACCGCTGTGTGTTGCCCCTTCACAACAGCTCTAACTCTCACCATTCTGTTTCCGCTTCACAGCAGCCCTGACTCTCAACGCTCTGTGTTGCCCCTTCAACGCAGCTCTAACTCTCAGCGCTCGCTGTTGCCCCTTCAGTGCAGCTCTCACTAAATCTCAGCGCTCTGTGTTGCCCCTTCACAGAAGCTCTCTCAGCGCTCTCTGTTGCCCTTCAGAGCAGCTCTGACTAAATCTCAGCGCTCTCTGTTTCCCCTCCACAGCAGCTCAATCTCTCAGCGCTGTTTGCTTCTTCAGAGCAGCTCTAATTCTAAGCCCTCTCAGTTGCCCCTTCACAGCAGCTCTAAACCTCACCGAGATTCACAGCAGCTCTAACTCTCAGCGTGCTCTGTTGCCCTTCAGAGCAGCTCTGACTAACTCTCCGTGCTTTCTGTTGACCCTTCAGATCAGTCTGACTAACTCTCAGCGCTCCCGGTTGCCCCTTCAGAGCAGCTCTAACTCTCAGAGCACTCTGTTGCCCTTCAGAGGAGCTCTAACTCTCACCGCTCTCTGTTGCCCTTCAGAGCAGCTCTGACTAAATCTCAGTGCTCTCTGTTTCCCCAAGGCAGCTTTAACTCTCAGCGCTCTCAATTGCCCCTTCACAGGAGCTCTAACTCTCACCGCTCTGTTTGCTACTTGAGAGCAGCTCTAATTCTAAGCGCTCTCAGTTGCCCCTTCACAGCAGCTGTAAACCTCAGCGAGCTCTGTTGCCCCTTCAACGCAGCTCTAACTCTCAGCGCTCGCTGTTGCCCCTTCAGTGCAGCTCTGACTAAATCTCAGCGCGCTGTGTTGCCCCTTCACCGCAGCTCTAACTCTCAGCGCGCTCTGTTGCCCTTCAGAGTAGCACTGACTAAATCTCAGCGCTTTCTGTTGCCCCTTCACAGCAGCTCTAACGCTGAGCTCTCTCAGTTGCCCCTTCAATGCAGCTCTAACTCACAGCGCTCTGTGTTGCCCCTTCAACGCAGCTGTAACTCTTACGGATCTCTGTTGCTCTTTCACAGCAGCTCTAACTCTAAGAGCTCTCATTTGCCCCTTCAATGCAGCCCTAACGCACAGCACTCTGGGTTGCCCCTTCAGTGCAGCTCTGACTAAATCTCAATGCTCTGTGTTCCCCCTTCACAGAAGCTTTCTCAGCGCTCTGTGTAGCCCCTACACAGCAGCTCTAAATCTCAGGGCTGTGTGTTGCCCCTTCACAACAGCTGGAACTCTCACCACTCTCTGTTTCCCTTTCACAGCAGCTCTAACTCTCACCACTCTGTTTCCGCTTCACAGCAGCCCTCACTCTCAACGCTCTGGGTTGCCCATCAACACAGCTGTAACTCAGCGCTCATTGTTGCCCATTCATAGCAGCTATAACTGTCAGCGCTGTGTTGACCCTTCATTGTAGCTCTGACTAAATCTCAGCGCTCTCTGTTGCCCCTTCACACCAGCTCTATCTCTCAGCACACCGTGTTGCCCCTTCAACGCAGCTCTAACTCTCAGAGCTCTCTCTGTTTCCCCTTCACAGCAGCTCTAACTCTAAGCGCTCTCAGTTGCCCCTTCAATGCAGCTCTATAACTCACAGCACTCTCTGTTCCCAGTTTAACGCAGCTCTAACTCTCACCGCTCTCTGTTGCCCTTCAGAGCAGCTCTGACTATATCTCAGTGCTCTGTTTCCCCAAGGCAGCTTTAACTCTCAGCGCTCTCTATTGCCCCTTCACAGCAGCTCTAAACCTCACCGAGCTTCACAGCAGCTCTAACTCTCAGCGCCCTCTGTTGCCCTTCAGAGCAGCTCTGACTAACTCTCCGTGCTTTCTGTTGACCCTTCAGATCAGTCTGACTAACTCTCAGCGCTCCCAGTTGCCCCTTCACAGCAGCTCTAACTCTCAGCGCCCTGTGTTGCCACTTCAATGCCGTTCTAATTCTCAGCACTCTTTATTGCCCCTTCAGAGCAGCTCTAACTCTCAGCGCTCGCTGTTGCCCCTTCAGTGCAGCTCTGACTAAATCTCAGCGCGCTGTGTTGTCCCTTCACAGAAGCTCTAACTCTCAGTGCGCTCTGTTGCCATTCAGAGTAGCACTGACTAAATCTCAGCGCTTTCTGTGGCCCCTTCACAGCAGCTCTAACTCTCAGAGCGCTCTGTTGCCCCTTCAGAAGAGCTCTGACTAAATCTCAGCGATCTGTGTTGCCCCTTCACAGCAGCTCTAAATCTCAGCGCTGTGTGTTGCCCCTTCACAACAGCTGTAACTCTCACCACTCTCTGTTTCCCCTTCACAGCAGCGCTAACTCTCACCAATCTCTGTTTCCGCTTCACAGCAGCCCTGACTCTCTACGCTCTCTGTTGCCCCTTCACAGCGGCTTTAACTCTAAGTGCTCTCAGTTGCCCCTTCACAGCAGCTCTAACTCTCAGACCGCTCTGTTGCCCCTTCAGAAGAGCTCTGACTAAATCTCAGCGCTCTCCGTGGCCCCTTCACAGCAGCTCTACCTCTCAGAGCTCTCTCTGTTGCCCCTTCACAGCAGCTCTAAGTCTCAGCCCTGTCTGTTGCCCCTTCACAGCAGCTCTGACTAACTCTCAGCCCTCTCTGTTGCCCCATCACAGCCGCTCTAACTCTCACCGCTATCTGTTGCCCCATCACAGCCGCTCTAACTCTCACCGCTATCTGTTGCCCCTTCGCAGGAGCTCTAACTCTCAGCGCTATGTGTTGCCCCTTCTCAGCAATGCTAAATCTCAGATCTCTGTGTTGCCTCTTCACAGCAGCTCTAATTCTCAGCGCTGTTTCCCCATCACAGCAGCTCGAACTCTCAGCGCTCTGTGTTGCCCCTTCAACGCAGCTCTAATTCTCAGCGATCCCTGGTGCCACTTCACAGGAGCGCTGACTAACTCTAAAGCGCTCTGTATGGCCCCATCAACGCAGCTCTAACTCTCAAGCCCTCTCTGTTGCCCCTTCACAGGAGCTCTAACACTCAGCCCCCTCTGTTGTCCCTTCCGAGCAGCTCTGACTAAATCTCAGCGATCTGTGTTGCCCCTTCACAGCAGCTCTAACTCTCAGCGCGCTCTGTTGCCCTTCAGAGTAGCACTGACTAAATCTCAGCGCTCTGTTGGCCCTTCACAGCAGCTCTAACTCTCAGAGCGCTCTGTTGCCCCTTCAGAGGAGCTCTGACTAAATCTCAGCGCTCTCTGTTGCCCATTCATAGCAGCTATAACTCTCAGCGCTCTGTTGCCCCTTCATAGCAGCTCTGACTAAATCTCAGCGCTCTCTGTGTCCCCTTCACACCAGCTCTATCTCTCAGCGCTGTGTGTTGCCCCTTCAACACAGCTCTAATTCTCAGCGATCTATGAGCCCCTTCACAGGAGCACTGACTGACTCTCAAGCGCTCTGTGTTGCCACTTCACAGTAGCTGTAACTCTAAGTGCACTCAGTTGCCCCTTCTCAGCAGCTCTAACTTCCAGTGCTCTGTGTTGTCCCTTCACAGCAGCTCTAACGCTGAGCTCTCTCAGTTGCCCCTTCAATGCAGCTCTAACTCACAGCGCTCTGTGTTGCCCCTTCAACGCAGCTGTAACTCTCACGGATCTCTGTTGCCCTTTCACAGCAGCTCTAACTCTCAGCGCGCTCTGTTGCCCTTCAGAGCAGCTCTGACTAACTCTCCGTGCTTTCTGTTGACCCTTCAGATCAGTCTGACTAACTCTCAGCGCTCCCGGTTGCCCCTTCACAGCAGCTCTAACTCTCAGCGCCCTGTGTTGCCCCTTCAACGCAGCTCTAATGCTCAACACTCTTTACTGCCCCTTCACAACAGCAATAAATCAGCGCTCTCCGTTGCCCCTTCACAGCAGCTCTAACTCTCAGCGCCCTGTGTTGCCACTTCAATGCAGTTCTAATTCTCAGCACTCTTTATTGCCTCTTCAGAGCAGCTCTAACTCTCAGAGCACTCTGTTGCCCTTCACAGCAGCTCTGACTAAATCTCAGCGCACTCTGTTTCCCCAAGGCAGCTTTAACTCTCAGCGCTCTCTATTGCCCCTTCACAGGAGCTCTAACTCTCACCGCTCTGTTTGCTACTTGAGAGCAGCTCTAATTCTAAGCGCTCTCAGTTGCCCCTTCACAGCAGCTGTAAACCTCAGCGAGCTCTGTTGCCCCTTCAACGCAGCTCTAACGCTCAGCGCTCGCTGATGCCCCTTCAGTGCAGCTCTGACTAAATCTCAGCGCTTTCTGTTGCCCCTTCACAGCAGCTCTAACTCTCAGAGCGCTCTGTTGCCCCTCCAGAGGAGCTCTGACTAAATCTCAGCGCTCTCTGTGTCCCCTTCACACCAGCTCTACCTCTCAGCGCTCTGTGTTGCCCCTTCAGCGCAGCTCTAATTCTCAGCGATCTCTGGTGCCCCTTCACAGGAGCACTGACCGACTCTCAAGCGCTCTGTGTTGCCCCTTCACAGCAGCTGTAACTCTAAGTGCTCTCAGTTGCCCCTTCTCAGCAGTTCTAACTTCCAGTGCTCTGTGTTGCCCCTTCACAGCAGCTCTAACTCTCAGCGCTCTCTATTGCCCCTTCACAGGAGCTCTGACTAACTCTCACCGCTCTGTTTGCTCCTTCAGAGCAGCTCTAATTCTAAGCGCTCTCAGTTGCCCGTTCACAGCAGCTGTAAACCTCATCGCTCTCTCTTCTCTTGCCCCTTCAACGCAGCTCTAACGCTCAGCGCTCGCTGTTGCCTCTTCAGAGCAGCTCTAACTCTCACCACTCTGTTTCCGCTTCACAGCAGCCCTGACTCTCAACGCTCTGTGTTGCCCCTTCAACGCAGCTGTAACTCAGAGCTCACTGTTGCCCATTCATAGCAGATATAACTCTCAGCCCTGACTGTTGCCCCTTCAGAGCAGCTCTGAATAAATCTCAGCGCTCTCTGTTGCCCCTTCACACCAGCTCTATCTCTCGGCGCTCTGTGCTGCCCCTTCAACGCAGTTCTAACTCTCACCTCTCTCTCTTGCACAGTCACAGCAGCTCTAACTACCTCTCACCGCTATCTGTTGCCCCTTCACAGGAGCTCTAACTCTCAGCGCTATGTGTTGCCCCTTCTCAGCAACGCTAAATCTCACCACTCCGTGTTGCCTCTTCAACGCAGCTCTAATTCTCAGCGATCCCTGGTGCCCCTTCACAGGAGCGCTGACTGACTCTCAAGCGTTGTCTGCTGCCCCTACACAGCAGCTGTAACTCTAAGTGCACTCAGTTGCTCCTTCTCAGCAGCTCTATCTTCCAGTGCTCTCTGTTGCCCCTTCACAGCAGCTCTAACGCTGAGCTCTCTCAGTTGCCCCTTCAATGCAGCTCTAACTCACAGCGCTCTGTGTTGCCCCTTCAACGCAGCTGTAACTCTCACGGATCTCTGTTGCCCTTTCACAGCAGCTCTAACTCTAAGAGCTCTCATTTGCCCCTTCAATGCAGCCCTAACGCACAGCACTCTGGGTTGCCCCTTCAGTGCAGCTCTGACTAAATCTCAGCGCTCTGTGTTTCCCCTTCACAGAAGCTTTCTCAGCGCTCTGTGTAGCCCCTACACAGCAGCTCTAAATCTCAGCGCTGTGTGTTGCCCCTTCACAACAGCTGGAACTCTCACCACTCTCTGTTTCCCTTTCACAGCAGCTCTAACTCTCACCACTCTGTTTCCGCTTCACAGCAGCCCTCACTCTCAACGCTCTGGGTTGCCCATCAACACAGCTGTAACTCAGCGCTCACTGTTGCCCATTCATAGCAGCTATAACTCTCAGCGCTCTGTTGACCCTTCATTGTAGCTCTGACTAAATCTCAGCGCTCTCTGTTGCCCCTTCACACCAGCTCTATCTCTCAGCACACCGTGTTGCCCCTTCAACGCAGCTCTAACTCTCAGAGCTCTCTCTGTTTCCCCTTCACAGCAGCTCTAACTCTAAGCGCTCTCAGTTGCCCCTTCAATGCAGCTCTATAACTCACAGCACTCTCTGTTCCCACTTTAACGCAGCTCTAACTCTCACCGCTCTCTGTTGCCCTTCAGAGCAGCTCTGACTAAATCTCAGTGTTCTCTGTTTCCCCAAGGCAGCTTTAACTCTCAGCGCTCTCTATTGCCCCTTCACAGGAGCTCTAACTCTCACCGCTCTGTTTGCTAATTGAGAGCAGCTCTAATTCTAAGCGCTCTCAGTTGCCCCTTCACAGCAGCTGTAAACCTCAGCGAGCTCTGTTGCCCCTTCAACGCAGCTCTAACTCTCAGCGCTCGCTGTTGCCCCTTCAGTGCAGCTCTGACTAAATGTCAGCGCGCTGTGTTGCCCCTTCACAGAAACTCTCTCAGCACGCTCTGTTGCCCCTTCACAGCAGCTCTAACTCTCAGCGCGCTCTGTTGCCCTTCAGAGTAGCACTAAATCTCAGCGCTTTCTGTGGCCCCTTCACAGCAGCTCTAACTCTCATAGCGCTCTGTTGCCCCTTCAGAGGAGCTCCGCCTAAATCTCAGCGATCTGTGTTGCCCCTTCACAGCAGCTCTAAATCTCAGCGCTGTGTGTTGCCCCTTCACAACAGCTGTAACTCTCACCACTCTCTGTTTCCCCTTCACAGCAGCTCTAACTCTCACCAATCTGTTTCCGCTTCACAGCAGCCCTGACTCTCTACGCTCTCTGTTGCCCCTTCACAGCGGCTTTAACTCTAAGTGCTCTCAATTGCCCCTTCACAGCAGCTCTAACTCTCAGAGCGCTCTGTTGCCCCTTCAGAGCAGCTCTGACTGAATCTCAGCGCTCTCTGTTTCCCCTCCACAGCACCTCTATCTCTCAGCGCTGTTTGCTTCTTCAGAGCAGCTCTAATTCTAAGCGCTCTCACTTGCCCCTTCACAGCAGCTGTGAACCTCAGCGAGCTCTGTTGCCGCTTCACAGCAGCTCTAACTCACAGCACTCTTTGTTGCCCCTTTAACGCAGCTGTAACTAGCAGCGCTCTCTGTTGCCCTTCAGAGCAGCCCTGACTGAATCTCAGCGCTCTCTGTTTCCCCTCCACAGCAGTTCTATCTCTCAGCGCTCTGTTTGCTTCTTCACAGCAGCTCTAATTCTAAGCGCTCTCAGTTGCCCCTTCACAGCAGCTCTGAACCTCAGCGAGCTCTGTTGCCCCTTCACAGCAGCTCTAACTCTCACCGCTGTGTGTTGCCCCTTCACAACAGCTCTAACTCTCACCATTCTGTTTCCGCTTCACAGCAGCCCTGACTCTCAACGCTCTGTGTTGCCCCTTCAACGCAGCTCTAACTCTCAGCGCTCGCTGTTGCCCCTTCAGTGCAGCTCTCACTAAATCTCAGCGCTCTGTGTTGCCCCTTCACAGAAGCTCTCTCAGCGCTCTCTGTTGCCCTTCAGAGCAGCTCTGACTAAATCTCAGCGCTCTCTGTTTCCCCTCCACAGCAGCTCAATCTCTCAGCGCTGTTTGCTTCTTCAGAGCAGCTCTAATTCTAAGCCCTCTCAGTTGCCCCTTCACAGCAGCTCTAAACCTCACCGAGATTCACAGCAGCTCTAACTCTCAGCGTGCTCTGTTGCCCTTCAGAGCAGCTCTGACTAACTCTCCGTGCTTTCTGTTGACCCTTCAGATCAGTCTGACTAACTCTCAGCGCTCCCGGTTGCCCCTTCAGAGCAGCTCTAACTCTCAGAGCACTCTGTTGCCCTTCAGAGGAGCTCTAACTCTCACCGCTCTCTGTTGCCCTTCAGAGCAGCTCTGACTAAATCTCAGTGCTCTCTGTTTCCCCAAGGCAGCTTTAACTCTCAGCGCTCTCAATTGCCCCTTCACAGGAGCTCTAACTCTCACCGCTCTGTTTGCTACTTGAGAGCAGCTCTAATTCTAAGCGCTCTCAGTTGCCCCTTCACAGCAGCTGTAAACCTCAGCGAGCTCTGTTGCCCCTTCAACGCAGCTCTAACTCTCAGCGCTCGCTGTTGCCCCTTCAGTGCAGCTCTGACTAAATCTCAGCGCGCTGTGTTGCCCCTTCACCGCAGCTCTAACTCTCAGCGCGCTCTGTTGCCCTTCAGAGTAGCACTGACTAAATCTCAGCGCTTTCTGTTGCCCCTTCACAGCAGCTCTAACGCTGAGCTCTCTCAGTTGCCCCTTCAATGCAGCTCTAACTCACAGCGCTCTGTGTTGCCCCTTCAACGCAGCTGTAACTCTTACGGATCTCTGTTGCTCTTTCACAGCAGCTCTAACTCTAAGAGCTCTCATTTGCCCCTTCAATGCAGCCCTAACGCACAGCACTCTGGGTTGCCCCTTCAGTGCAGCTCTGACTAAATCTCAATGCTCTGTGTTTCCCCTTCACAGAAGCTTTCTCAGCGCTCTGTGTAGCCCCTACACAGCAGCTCTAAATCTCAGGGCTGTGTGTTGCCCCTTCACAACAGCTGGAACTCTCACCACTCTCTGTTTCCCTTTCACAGCAGCTCTAACTCTCACCACTCTGTTTCCGCTTCACAGCAGCCCTCACTCTCAACGCTCTGGGTTGCCCATCAACACAGCTGTAACTCAGCGCTCATTGTTGCCCATTCATAGCAGCTATAACTGTCAGCGCTGTGTTGACCCTTCATTGTAGCTCTGACTAAATCTCAGCGCTCTCTGTTGCCCCTTCACACCAGCTCTATCTCTCAGCACACCGTGTTGCCCCTTCAACGCAGCTCTAACTCTCAGAGCTCTCTCTGTTTCCCCTTCACAGCAGCTCTAACTCTAAGCGCTCTCAGTTGCCCCTTCAATGCAGCTCTATAACTCACAGCACTCTCTGTTCCCAGTTTAACGCAGCTCTAACTCTCACCGCTCTCTGTTGCCCTTCAGAGCAGCTCTGACTATATCTCAGTGCTCTGTTTCCCCAAGGCAGCTTTAACTCTCAGCGCTCTCTATTGCCCCTTCACAGCAGCTCTAAACCTCACCGAGCTTCACAGCAGCTCTAACTCTCAGCGCCCTCTGTTGCCCTTCAGAGCAGCTCTGACTAACTCTCCGTGCTTTCTGTTGACCCTTCAGATCAGTCTGACTAACTCTCAGCGCTCCCAGTTGCCCCTTCACAGCAGCTCTAACTCTCAGCGCCCTGTGTTGCCACTTCAATGCCGTTCTAATTCTCAGCACTCTTTATTGCCCCTTCAGAGCAGCTCTAACTCTCAGCGCTCGCTGTTGCCCCTTCAGTGCAGCTCTGACTAAATCTCAGCGCGCTGTGTTGTCCCTTCACAGAAGCTCTAACTCTCAGTGCGCTCTGTTGCCATTCAGAGTAGCACTGACTAAATCTCAGCGCTTTCTGTGGCCCCTTCACAGCAGCTCTAACTCTCAGAGCGCTCTGTTGCCCCTTCAGAAGAGCTCTGACTAAATCTCAGCGATCTGTGTTGCCCCTTCACAGCAGCTCTAAATCTCAGCGCTGTGTGTTGCCCCTTCACAACAGCTGTAACTCTCACCACTCTCTGTTTCCCCTTCACAGCAGCGCTAACTCTCACCAATCTCTGTTTCCGCTTCACAGCAGCCCTGACTCTCTACGCTCTCTGTTGCCCCTTCACAGCGGCTTTAACTCTAAGTGCTCTCAGTTGCCCCTTCACAGCAGCTCTAACTCTCAGACCGCTCTGTTGCCCCTTCAGAAGAGCTCTGACTAAATCTCAGCGCTCTCCGTGGCCCCTTCACAGCAGCTCTACCTCTCAGAGCTCTCTCTGTTGCCCCTTCACAGCAGCTCTAAGTCTCAGCCCTGTCTGTTGCCCCTTCACAGCAGCTCTGACTAACTCTCAGCCCTCTCTGTTGCCCCATCACAGCCGCTCTAACTCTCACCGCTATCTGTTGCCCCATCACAGCCGCTCTAACTCTCACCGCTATCTGTTGCCCCTTCGCAGGAGCTCTAACTCTCAGCGCTATGTGTTGCCCCTTCTCAGCAATGCTAAATCTCAGATCTCTGTGTTGCCTCTTCACAGCAGCTCTAATTCTCAGCGCTGTTTCCCCATCACAGCAGCTCGAACTCTCAGCGCTCTGTGTTGCCCCTTCAACGCAGCTCTAATTCTCAGCGATCCCTGGTGCCACTTCACAGGAGCGCTGACTAACTCTAAAGCGCTCTGTATGGCCCCATCAACGCAGCTCTAACTCTCAAGCCCTCTCTGTTGCCCCTTCACAGGAGCTCTAACACTCAGCCCCCTCTGTTGTCCCTTCCGAGCAGCTCTGACTAAATCTCAGCGATCTGTGTTGCCCCTTCACAGCAGCTCTAACTCTCAGCGCGCTCTGTTGCCCTTCAGAGTAGCACTGACTAAATCTCAGCGCTTTCTGTTGGCCCTTCACAGCAGCTCTAACTCTCAGAGCGCTCTGTTGCCCCTTCAGAGGAGCTCTGACTAAATCTCAGCGCTCTCTGTTGCCCATTCATAGCAGCTATAACTCTCAGCGCTCTGTTGCCCCTTCATAGCAGCTCTGACTAAATCTCAGCGCTCTCTGTGTCCCCTTCACACCAGCTCTATCTCTCAGCGCTGTGTGTTGCCCCTTCAACACAGCTCTAATTCTCAGCGATCTATGAGCCCCTTCACAGGAGCACTGACTGACTCTCAAGCGCTCTGTGTTGCCACTTCACAGTAGCTGTAACTCTAAGTGCACTCAGTTGCCCCTTCTCAGCAGCTCTAACTTCCAGTGCTCTGTGTTGTCCCTTCACAGCAGCTCTAACGCTGAGCTCTCTCAGTTGCCCCTTCAATGCAGCTCTAACTCACAGCGCTCTGTGTTGCCCCTTCAACGCAGCTGTAACTCTCACGGATCTCTGTTGCCCTTTCACAGCAGCTCTAACTCTCAGCGCGCTCTGTTGCCCTTCAGAGCAGCTCTGACTAACTCTCCGTGCTTTCTGTTGACCCTTCAGATCAGTCTGACTAACTCTCAGCGCTCCCGGTTGCCCCTTCACAGCAGCTCTAACTCTCAGCGCCCTGTGTTGCCCCTTCAACGCAGCTCTAATGCTCACCACTCTTTACTGCCCCTTCACAACAGCAATAAATCAGCGCTCTCCGTTGCCCCTTCACAGCAGCTCTAACTCTCAGCGCCCTGTGTTGCCACTTCAATGCAGTTCTAATTCTCAGCACTCTTTATTGCCTCTTCAGAGCAGCTCTAACTCTCAGAGCACTCTGTTGCCCTTCACAGCAGCTCTGACTAAATCTCAGCGCACTCTGTTTCCCCAAGGCAGCTTTAACTCTCAGCGCTCTCTATTGCCCCTTCACAGGAGCTCTAACTCTCACCGCTCTGTTTGCTACTTGAGAGCAGCTCTAATTCTAAGCGCTCTCAGTTGCCCCTTCACAGCAGCTGTAAACCTCAGCGAGCTCTGTTGCCCCTTCAACGCAGCTCTAACGCTCAGCGCTCGCTGATGCCCCTTCAGTGCAGCTCTGACTAAATCTCAGCGCTTTCTGTTGCCCCTTCACAGCAGCTCTAACTCTCAGAGCGCTCTGTTGCCCCTCCAGAGGAGCTCTGACTAAATCTCAGCGCTCTCTGTGTCCCCTTCCCACCAGCTCTACCTCTCAGCGCTCTGTGTTGCCCCTTCAACGCAGCTCTAATTCTCAGCGATCTCTGGTGCCCCTTCACAGGAGCACTGACCGACTCTCAAGCGCTCTGTGTTGCCCCTTCACAGCAGCTGTAACTCTAAGTGCTCTCAGTTGCCCCTTCTCAGCAGCTCTAACTTCCAGTGCTCTGTGTTGCCCCTTCACAGCAGCTCTAACTCTCAGCGCTCTCTATTGCCCCTTCACAGGAGCTCTGACTAACTCTCACCGCTCTGTTTGCTCCTTCAGAGCAGCTCTAATTCTAAGCGCTCTCAGTTGCCCGTTCACAGCAGCTGTAAACCTCATCGCTCTCTCTTCTCTTGCCCCTTCAACGCAGCTCTAACGCTCAGCGCTCGCTGTTGCCTCTTCAGAGCAGCTCTAACTCTCACCACTCTGTTTCCGCTTCACAGCAGCCCTGACTCTCAACGCTCTGTGTTGCCCCTTCAACGCAGCTGTAACTCAGAGCTCACTGTTGCCCATTCATAGCAGATATAACTCTCAGCCCTGACTGTTGCCCCTTCAGAGCAGCTCTGAATAAATCTCAGCGCTCTCTGTTGCCCCTTCACACCAGCTCTATCTCTCGGCGCTCTGTGCTGCCCCTTCAACGCAGTTCTAACTCTCACCTCTCTCTCTTGCACAGTCACAGCAGCTCTAACTACCTCTCACCGCTATCTGTTGCCCCTTCACAGGAGCTCTAACTCTCAGCGCTATGTGTTGCCCCTTCTCAGCAACGCTAAATCTCACCACTCCGTGTTGCCTCTTCAACGCAGCTCTAATTCTCAGCGATCCCTGGTGCCCCTTCACAGGAGCGCTGACTGACTCTCAAGCGTTGTCTGCTGCCCCTACACAGCAGCTGTAACTCTAAGTGCACTCAGTTGCTCCTTCTCAGCAGCTCTATCTTCCAGTGCTCTCTGTTGCCCCTTCACAGCAGCTCTAACGCTGAGCTCTCTCAGTTGCCCCTTCAATGCAGCTCTAACTCACAGCACTCTGTGTTGCCCCTTCAACGCAGCTGTAACTCTCACGGATCTCTGTTGCCCTTTCACAGCAGCTCTAACTCTAAGAGCTCTCATTTGCCCCTTCAATGCAGCCCTAACGCACAGCACTCTGGGTTGCCCCTTCAGTGCAGCTCTGACTAAATCTCAGCGCTCTGTGTTTCCCCTTCACAGAAGCTTTCTCAGCGCTCTGTGTAGCCCCTACACAGCGGCTCTAAATCTCAGCGCTGTGTGTTGCCCCTTCACAACAGCTGGAACTCTCACCACTCTCTGTTTCCCTTTCACAGCAGCTCTAACTCTCACCACTCTGTTTCCGCTTCACAGCAGCCCTCACTCTCAACGCTCTGGGTTGCCCATCAACACAGCTGTAACTCAGCGCTCACTGTTGCCCATTCATAGCAGCTATAACTCTCAGCGCTCTGTTGACCCTTCATTGTAGCTCTAAATCTCAGCGCTCTCTGTTGCCCCTTCACACCAGCTCTATCTCTCAGCACACCGTGTTGCCCCTTCAACGCAGCTCTAACTCTCAGAGCTCTCTCTGTTTCCCCTTCACAGCAGCTCTAACTCTAAGCGCTCTCAGTTGCCCCTTCAATGCAGCTCTATAACTCACAGCACTCTCTGTTCCCACTTTAACGCAGCTCTAACTCTCACCGCTCTCTGTTGCCCTTCAGAGCAGCTCTGACTAAATCTCAGTGTTCTCTGTTTCCCCAAGGCAGCTTTAACTCTCAGCGCTCTCTATTGCCCCTTCACAGGAGCTCTAACTCTCACCGCTCTGTTTGCTAATTGAGAGCAGCTCTAATTCTAAGCGCTCTCAGTTGCCCCTTCACAGCAGCTGTAAACCTCAGCGAGCTCTGTTGCCCCTTCAACGCAGCTCTAACTCTCAGCGCTCGCTGTTGCCCCTTCAGTGCAGCTCTGACTAAATCTCAGCGCGCTGTGTTGCCCCTTCACAGAAACTCTCTCAGCACGCTCTGTTGCCCCTTCACAGCAGCTCTAACTCTCAGCGCGCTCTGTTGCCCTTCAGAGTAGCACTAAATCTCAGCGCTTTCTGTGGCCCCTTCACAGCAGCTCTAACTCTCATAGCGCTCTGTTGCCCCTTCAGAGGAGCTCCGCCTAAATCTCAGCGATCTGTGTTGCCCCTTCACAGCAGCTCTAAATCTCAGCGCTGTGTGTTGCCCCTTCACAACAGCTGTAACTCTCACCACTCTCTGTTTCCCCTTCACAGCAGCTCTAACTCTCACCAATCTGTTTCCGCTTCACAGCAGCCCTGACTCTCTACGCTCTCTGTTGCCCCTTCACAGCGGCTTTAACTCTAAGTGCTCTCAATTGCCCCTTCACAGCAGCTCTAACTCTCAGAGCGCTCTGTTGCCCCTTCAGAGCAGCTCTGACTGAATCTCAGCGCTCTCTGTTTCCCCTCCACAGCACCTCTATCTCTCAGCGCTGTTTGCTTCTTCAGAGCAGCTCTAATTCTAAGCGCTCTCACTTGCCCCTTCACAGCAGCTGTGAACCTCAGCGAGCTCTGTTGCCGCTTCACAGCAGCTCTAACTCACAGCACTCTTTGTTGCCCCTTTAACGCAGCTGTAACTAGCAGCGCTCTCTGTTGCCCTTCAGAGCAGCCCTGACTGAATCTCAGCGCTCTCTGTTTCCCCTCCACAGCAGTTCTATCTCTCAGCGCTCTGTTTGCTTCTTCACAGCAGCTCTAATTCTAAGCGCTCTCAGTTGCCCCTTCACAGCAGCTCTGAACCTCAGCGAGCTCTGTTGCCCCTTCACAGCAGCTCTAACTCTCACCGCTGTGTGTTGCCCCTTCACAACAGCTCTAACTCTCACCATTCTGTTTCCGCTTCACAGCAGCCCTGACTCTCAACGCTCTGTGTTGCCCCTTCAACGCAGCTCTAACTCTCAGCGCTCGCTGTTGCCCCTTCAGTGCAGCTCTGACTAAATCTCAGCGCTCTCTGTTTCCCCTCCACAGCAGCTCAATCTCTCAGCGCTGTTTGCTTCTTCAGAGCAGCTCTAATTCTAAGCCCTCTCAGTTGCCCCTTCACAGCAGCTCTAAACCTCACCGAGATTCACAGCAGCTCTAACTCTCAGCGTGCTCTGTTGCCCTTCAGAGCAGCTCTGACTAACTCTCCGTGCTTTCTGTTGACCCTTCAGATCAGTCTGACTAACTCTCAGCGCTCCCGGTTGCCCCTTCAGAGCAGCTCTAACTCTCAGAGCACTCTGTTGCCCTTCAGAGGAGCTCTAACTCTCACCGCTCTCTGTTGCCCTTCAGAGCAGCTCTGACTAAATCTCAGTGCTCTCTGTTTCCCCAAGGCAGCTTTAACTCTCAGCGCTCTCAATTGCCCCTTCACAGGAGCTCTAACTCTCACCGCTCTGTTTGCTACTTGAGAGCAGCTCTAATTCTAAGCGCTCTCAGTTGCCCCTTCACAGCAGCTGTAAACCTCAGCGAGCTCTGTTGCCCCTTCAACGCAGCTCTAACTCTCAGCGCTCGCTGTTGCCCCTTCAGTGCAGCTCTGACTAAATCTCAGCGCGCTGTGTTGCCCCTTCACCGCAGCTCTAACTCTCAGCGCGCTCTGTTGCCCTTCAGAGTAGCACTGACTAAATCTCAGCGCTTTCTGTTGCCCCTTCACAGCAGCTCTAACGCTGAGCTCTCTCAGTTGCCCCTTCAATGCAGCTCTAACTCACAGCGCTCTGTGTTGCCCCTTCAACGCAGCTGTAACTCTTACGGATCTCTGTTGCTCTTTCACAGCAGCTCTAACTCTAAGAGCTCTCATTTGCCCCTTCAATGCAGCCCTAACGCACAGCACTCTGGGTTGCCCCTTCAGTGCAGCTCTGACTAAATCTCAATGCTCTGTGTTTCCCCTTCACAGAAGCTTTCTCAGCGCTCTGTGTAGCCCCTACACAGCAGCTCTAAATCTCAGGGCTGTGTGTTGCCCCTTCACAACAGCTGGAACTCTCACCACTCTCTGTTTCCCTTTCACAGCAGCTCTAACTCTCACCACTCTGTTTCCGCTTCACAGCAGCCCTCACTCTCAACGCTCTGGGTTGCCCATCAACACAGCTGTAACTCAGCGCTCATTGTTGCCCATTCATAGCAGCTATAACTGTCAGCGCTGTGTTGACCCTTCATTGTAGCTCTGACTAAATCTCAGCGCTCTCTGTTGCCCCTTCACACCAGCTCTATCTCTCAGCACACCGTGTTGCCCCTTCAACGCAGCTCTAACTCTCAGAGCTCTCTCTGTTTCCCCTTCACAGCAGCTCTAACTCTAAGCGCTCTCAGTTGCCCCTTCAATGCAGCTCTATAACTCACAGCACTCTCTGTTCCCAGTTTAACGCAGCTCTAACTCTCACCGCTCTCTGTTGCCCTTCAAAGCAGCTCTGACTATATCTCAGTGCTCTGTTTCCCCAAGGCAGCTTTAACTCTCAGCGCTCTCTATTGCCCCTTCACAGGAGCTCTAACTCTCACCGCTCTGTTTGCTAATTGAGAGCAGCTCTAATTCTAAGCGCTCTCAGTTGCCCCTTCACAGCAGCTGTAAACCTCAGCGAGCTCTGTTGCCCCTTCAACGCAGCTCTAACTCTCAGCGCTCGCTGTTGCCCCTTCAGTGCAGCTCTGACTAAATCTCAGCGCGCTGTGTTGCCCCTTCACAGAAACTCTCTCAGCACACTCTGTTGCCCCTTCACAGCAGCTCTAATTCTCAGCGCTGTGTGTTGCCCCTTCACAACAGCTGTAACTCTCACCACTCTCTGTTTCCCCTTCACAGCAGCTCTAACTCTCACCAATCTGTTTCCGCTTCACAGCAGCCCTGACTCTCTACGCTCTCTGTTGCCCCTTCACAGCGGCTTTAACTCTAAGCGCTCTCAGTTGCCCCTTCACAGCAGCTCTAACTCTCAGAGCGCTCTGTTGCCCCTTCAGAGGAGCTCTGACTAAATCTCAGCGCTCTCTGATGACCATTCATAGCAGCTCTAACTCTGAGCGCTCTGGAGCCCCTTCAGAGCAGCTCTGACTAAATCTCAGCGCTCTCTGTTTCCCCTCCAAAGCAGCTTGAACTCTCAGTGTTCTCTATTACCCCTTCACAGGAGCTCTGACTAACTCTCACGGCTCTGTTTGCTACTGGAGAGCAGCTCTAAATCTAAGCGCTCTCATTTACCCCTTCAATGCAGCTCTAACTCACAGCACTCTTTGTTGCCCCTTTAAAGCAGCTCTAACTAGCAGCGCTCTCTGTTGCCCTTCAGAGCAGCTCTGACTTAATCTTAGTGCTCTGTTTCCCCAAGGCAGCTTTAACTCTCAGCACTCTCTATTGCCCGTTCACAGGAGCTCTAAACCTCACCGAGCTTCACAGCAGCTCTAACTCTCAGCGCCCTCTGTTGCCCTTCAGAGCAGCTCTGACTAACTCTCCGTGCTTTCTGTTGACCCTTCAGATCAGTCTGACTAACTCTCAGCGCTCCCAGTTGCCCCTTCACAGCAGCTCTAACTCTCAGCGCCCTGTGTTGCCACTTCAATGCCGTTCTAATTCTCAGCACTCTTTATTGCCCCTTCAGAGCAGCTCTAACTCTCAGCGCTCGCTGTTGCCCCTTCAGTGCAGCTCTGACTAAATCTCAGCGCGCTGTGTTGTCCCTTCACAGAAGCTCTAACTCTCAGTGCGCTCTGTTGCCATTCAGAGTAGCACTGACTAAATCTCAGCGCTTTCTGTGGCCCCTTCACAGCAGCTCTAACTCTCAGAGCGCTCTGTTGCCCCTTCAGAAGAGCTCTGACTAAATCTCAGCGATCTGTGTTGCCCCTTCACAGCAGCTCTAAATCTCAGCGCTGTGTGTTGCCCCTTCACAACAGCTGTAACTCTCACCACTCTCTGTTTCCCCTTCACAGCAGCGCTAACTCTCACCAATCTCTGTTTCCGCTTCACAGCAGCCCTGACTCTCTACACTCTCTGTTGCCCCTTCACAGCGGCTTTAACTCTAAGTGCTCTCAGTTGCCCCTTCACAGCAGCTCTAACTCTCAGACCGCTCTGTTGCCCCTTCAGAAGAGCTCTGACTAAATCTCAGCGCTCTCCGTGGCCCCTTCACAGCAGCTCTACCTCTCAGAGCTCTCTCTGTTGCCCCTTCACAGCAGCTCTAAGTCTCAGCCCTGTCTGTTGCCCCTTCACAGCAGCTCTGACTAACTCTCAGCCCTCTCTGTTGCCCCATCACAGCCGCTCTAACTCTCACCGCTATCTGTTGCCCCATCACAGCCGCTCTAACTCTCACCGCTATCTGTTGCCCCTTCGCAGGAGCTCTAACTCTCAGCGCTATGTGTTGCCCCTTCTCAGCAATGCTAAATCTCAGATCTCTGTGTTGCCTCTTCACAGCAGCTCTAATTCTCAGCGCTGTTTCCCCATCACAGCAGCTCGAACTCTCAGCGCTCTGTGTTGCCCCTTCAACGCAGCTCTAATTCTCAGCGATCTATGAGCCCCTTCACAGGAGCACTGACTGACTCTCAAGCGCTCTGTGTTGCCACTTCACAGTAACTGTAACTCTAAGTGCACTCAGTTGCCCCTTCTCAGCAGCTCTAACTTCCAGTGCTCTGTGTTGTCCCTTCACAGCAGCTCTAACTTCCAGTGCTCTGTGTTGTCCCTTCACAGCAGCTCTAACGCTGAGCTCTCTCAGTTGCCCCTTCAATGCAGCTCTAACTCACAGCGCTCTGTGTTGCCCCTTCAACGCAGCTGTAACTCTCACGGATCTCTGTTGCCCTTTCACAGCAGCTCTAACTCTCAGCGCGCTCTGTTGCCCTTCAGAGCAGCTCTGACTAACTCTCCGTGCTTTCTGTTGACCCTTCAGATCAGTCTCACTAACTCTCAGCGCTCCCGGTTGCCCCTTCACAGCAGCTCTAACTCTCAGCGCCCTGTGTTGCCCCTTCAACGCAGCTCTAATGCTCAACACTCTTTACTGCCCCTTCACAACAGCAATAAATCAGCGCTCTCCGTTGCCCCTTCACAGCAGCTCTAACTCTCAGCGCCCTGTGTTGCCACTTCAATGCAGTTCTAATTCTCAGCACTCTTTATTGCCTCTTCAGAGCAGCTCTAACTCTCAGAGCACTCTGTTGCCCTTCACAGCAGCTCTGACTATATCTCAGTGCTCTCTGTTTCCCCAAGGCAGCTTTAACTCTCAGCGCTCTCTATTGCCCCTTCACAGGAGCTCTAACTCTCACCGCTCTGTTTGCTACTTGAGAGCAGCTCTAATTCTAAGCGCTCTCAGTTGCCCCTTCACAGCAGCTGTAAACCTCAGCGAGCTCTGTTGCCCCTTCAACGCAGCTCTAACGCTCAGCGCTCGCTGATGCCCCTTCAGTGCAGCTCTGACTAAATCTCAGCGCTTTCTGTTGCCCCTTCACAGCAGCTCTAACTCTCAGAGCGCTCTGTTGCCCCTCCAGAGGAGCTCTGACTAAATCTCAGCGCTCTCTGTGTCCCCTTCCCACCAGCTCTACCTCTCAGCGCTCTGTGTTGCCCCTTCAACGCAGCTCTAATTCTCAGCGATCTCTGGTGCCCCTTCACAGGAGCACTGACCGACTCTCAAGCGCTCTGTGTTGCCCCTTCACAGCAGCTGTAACTCTAAGTGCTCTCAGTTGCCCCTTCTCAGCAGCTCTAACTTCCAGTGCTCTGTGTTGCCCCTTCACAGCAGCTCTAACTCTCAGCGCTCTCTATTGCCCCTTCACAGGAGCTCTGACTAACTCTCACCGCTCTGTTTGCTCCTTCAGAGCAGCTCTAATTCTAAGTGCTCTCAGTTGCCCGTTCACAGCAGCTGTAAACCTCATCGCTCTCTCTTCTCTTGCCCCTTCAACGCAGCTCTAACGCTCAGCGCTCGCTGTTGCCTCTTCAGAGCAGCTCTAACTCTCACCACTCTGTTTCCGCTTCACAGCAGCCCTGACTCTCAACGCTCTGTGTTGCCCCTTCAACGCAGCTGTAACTCAGAGCTCACTGTTGCCCATTCATAGCAGATATAACTCTCAGCCCTGACTGTTGCCCCTTCAGAGCAGCTCTGAATAAATCTCAGCGCTCTCTGTTGCCCCTTCACACCAGCTCTATCTCTCGGCGCTCTGTGCTGCCCCTTCAACGCAGTTCTAACTCTCACCTCTCTCTCTTGCACAGTCACAGCAGCTCTAACTACCTCTCACCGCTATCTGTTGCCCCTTCACAGGAGCTCTAACTCTCAGCGCTATGTGTTGCCCCTTCTCAGCAACGCTAAATCTCACCACTCCGTGTTGCCTCTTCAACGCAGCTCTAATTCTCAGCGATCCCTGGTGCCCCTTCACAGGAGCGCTGACTGACTCTCAAGCGTTGTCTGCTGCCCCTACACAGCAGCTGTAACTCTAAGTGCACTCAGTTGCTCCTTCTCAGCAGCTCTATCTTCCAGTGCTCTCTGTTGCCCCTTCACAGCAGCTCTAACGCTGAGCTCTCTCAGTTGCCCCTTCAATGCAGCTCTAACTCACAGCGCTCTGTGTTGCCCCTTCAACGCAGCTGTAACTCTCACGGATCTCTGTTGCCCTTTCACAGCAGCTCTAACTCTAAGAGCTCTCATTTGCCCCTTCAATGCAGCCCTAACGCACAGCACTCTGGGTTGCCCCTTCAGTGCAGCTCTGACTAAATCTCAGCGCTCTGTGTTTCCCCTTCACAGAAGCTTTCTCAGCGCTCTGTGTAGCCCCTACACAGCAGCTCTAAATCTCAGCGCTGTGTGTTGCCCCTTCACAACAGCTGGAACTCTCACCACTCTCTGTTTCCCTTTCACAGCAGCTCTAACTCTCACCACTCTGTTTCCGCTTCACAGCAGCCCTCACTCTCAACGCTCTGGGTTGCCCATCAACACAGCTGTAACTCAGCGCTCACTGTTGCCCATTCATAGCAGCTATAACTCTCAGCGCTCTGTTGACCCTTCATTGTAGCTCTGACTAAATCTCAGCGCTCTCTGTTGCCCCTTCACACCAGCTCTATGTCGCAGCACAGCGTGTTGCCCCTTCAACGCAGCTCTAACTCTCAGAGCTCTCTGTGTTTCCCCTTCACAGCAGCTCTAACTCTAAGCGCTCTCAGTTGCCCCTTCAATGCAGCTCTATAACTCACAGCACTCTCTGTTCCCACTTTAACGCAGCTCTAACTCTCACCGCTCTCTGTTGCCCTTCAGAGCAGCTCTGACTATATCTCAGTGCTCTCTGTTTCCCCAAGGCAGCTTTAACTCTCAGCGCTCTCTATTGCCCCTTCACAGGAGCTCTAACTCTCACCGCTCTGTTTGCTAATTGAGAGCAGCTCTAATTCTAAGCGCTCTCAGTTGCCCCTTCACAGCAGCTGTAAACCTCAGCGAGCTCTGTTGCCCCTTCAACGCAGCTCTAACTCTCAGCGCTCGCTGTTGCCCCTTCAGTGCAGCTCTGACTAAATCTCAGCGCGCTGTGTTGCCCCTTCACAGAAACTCTCTCAGCACACTCTGTTGCCCCTTCACAGCAGCTCTAATTCTCAGCGCTGTGTGTTGCCCCTTCACAACAGCTGTAACTCTCACCACTCTCTGTTTCCCCTTCACAGCAGCTCTAACTCTCACCAATCTGTTTCCGCTTCACAGCAGCCCTGACTCTCTACGCTCTCTGTTGCCCCTTCACAGCGGCTTTAACTCTAAGCGCTCTCAGTTGCCCCTTCACAGCAGCTCTAACTCTCAGAGCGCTCTGTTGCCCCTTCAGAGGAGCTCTGACTAAATCTCAGCGCTCTCTGATGACCATTCATAGCAGCTCTAACTCTCAGCGCTCTGGAGCCCCTTCAGAGCAGCTCTGACTAAATCTCAGCGCTCTCTGTTTCCCCTCCAAAGCAGCTTGAACTCTCAGTGTTCTCTATTACCCCTTCACAGGAGCTCTGACTAACTCTCACGGCTCTGTTTGCTACTGGAGAGCAGCTCTAAATCTAAGCGCTCTCATTTACCCCTTCAATGCAGCTCTAACTCACAGCACTCTTTGTTGCCCCTTTAAAGCAGCTCTAACTAGCAGCGCTCTCTGTTGCCCTTCAGAGCAGCTCTGACTTAATCTTAGTGCTCTGTTTCCCCAAGGCAGCTTTAACTCTCAGCACTCTCTATTGCCCGTTCACAGGAGCTCTAAACCTCACCGAGCTTCACAGCAGCTCTAACTCTCAGCGCCCTCTGTTGCCCTTCAGAGCAGCTCTGACTAACTCTCCGTGCTTTCTGTTGACCCTTCAGATCAGTCTGACTAACTCTCAGCGCTCCCAGTTGCCCCTTCACAGCAGCTCTAACTCTCAGCGCCCTGTGTTGCCACTTCAATGCCGTTCTAATTCTCAGCACTCTTTATTGCCCCTTCAGAGCAGCTCTAACTCTCAGCGCTCGCTGTTGCCCCTTCAGTGCAGCTCTGACTAAATCTCAGCGCGCTGTGTTGTCCCTTCACAGAAGCTCTAACTCTCAGTGCGCTCTGTTGCCATTCAGAGTAGCACTGACTAAATCTCAGCGCTTTCTGTGGCCCCTTCACAGCAGCTCTAACTCTCAGAGCGCTCTGTTGCCCCTTCAGAGGAGCTCCGCCTAAATCTCAGCGATCTGTGTTGCCCCTTCACAGCAGCTCTAAATCTCAGCGCTGTGTGTTGCCCCTTCACAACAGCTGTAACTCTCACCACTCTCTGTTTCCCCTTCACAGCAGCGCTAACTCTCACCAATCTCTGTTTCCGCTTCACAGCAGCCCTGACTCTCTACACTCTCTGTTGCCCCTTCACAGCGGCTTTAACTCTAAGTGCTCTCAGTTGCCCCTTCACAGCAGCTCTAACTCTCAGACCGCTCTGTTGCCCCTTCAGAAGAGCTCTGACTAAATCTCAGCGCTCTCCGTGGCCCCTTCACAGCAGCTCTACCTCTCAGAGCTCTCTCTGTTGCCCCTTCACAGCAGCTCTAAGTCTCAGCCCTGTCTGTTGCCCCTTCACAGCAGCTCTGACTAACTCTCAGCCCTCTCTGTTGCCCCATCACAGCCGCTCTAACTCTCACCGCTATCTGTTGCCCCATCACAGCCGCTCTAACTCTCACCGCTATCTGTTGCCCCTTCGCAGGAGCTCTAACTCTCAGCGCTATGTGTTGCCCCTTCTCAGCAATGCTAAATCTCAGATCTCTGTGTTGCCTCTTCACAGCAGCTCTAATTCTCAGCGCTGTTTCCCCATCACAGCAGCTCGAACTCTCAGCGCTCTGTGTTGCCCCTTCAACGCAGCTCTAATTCTCAGCGATCCCTGGTGCCACTTCACAGGAGCGCTGACTAACTCTAAAGCGCTCTGTATGGCCCCATCAACGCAGCTCTAACTCTCAAGCCCTCTCTGTTGCCCCTTCACAGGAGCTCTAACACTCAGCCCCCTCTGTTGTCCCTTCCGAGCAGCTCTGACTAAATCTCAGCGATCTGTGTTGCCCCTTCACAGCAGCTCTAACTCTCAGCGCGCTCTGTTGCCCTTCAGAGTAGCACTGACTAAATCTCAGCGCTTTCTGTTGGCCCTTCACAGCAGCTCTAACTCTCAGAGCGCTCTGTTGCCCCTTCAGAGGAGCTCTGACTAAATCTCAGCGCTCTCTGTTGCCCATTCATAGCAGCTATAACTCTCAGCGCTCTGTTGCCCCTTCATAGCAGCTCTGACTAAATCTCAGCGCTCTCTGTGTCCCCTTCACACCAGCTCTATCTCTCAGCGCTGTGTGTTGCCCCTTCAACACAGCTCTAATTCTCAGCGATCTATGAGCCCCTTCACAGGAGCACTGACTGACTCTCAAGCGCTCTGTGTTGCCACTTCACAGTAACTGTAACTCTAAGTGCACTCAGTTGCCCCTTCTCAGCAGCTCTAACTTCCAGTGCTCTGTGTTGTCCCTTCACAGCAGCTCTAACGCTGAGCTCTCTCAGTTGCCCCTTCAATGCAGCTCTAACTCACAGCGCTCTGTGTTGCCCCTTCAACGCAGCTGTAACTCTCACGGATCTCTGTTGCCCTTTCACAGCAGCTCTAACTCTCAGCGCGCTCTGTTGCCCTTCAGAGCAGCTCTGACTAACTCTCCGTGCTTTCTGTTGACCCTTCAGATCAGTCTCACTAACTCTCAGCGCTCCCGGTTGCCCCTTCACAGCAGCTCTAACTCTCAGCGCCCTGTGTTGCCCCTTCAACGCAGCTCTAATGCTCAACACTCTTTACTGCCCCTTCACAACAGCAATAAATCAGCGCTCTCCGTTGCCCCTTCACAGCAGCTCTAACTCTCAGCGCCCTGTGTTGCCACTTCAATGCAGTTCTAATTCTCAGCACTCTTTATTGCCTCTTCAGAGCAGCTCTAACTCTCAGAGCACTCTGTTGCCCTTCACAGCAGCTCTGACTAAATCTCAGCGCACTCTGTTTCCCCAAGGCAGCTTTAACTCTCAGCGCTCTCTATTGCCCCTTCACAGGAGCTCTAACTCTCACCGCTCTGTTTGCTACTTGAGAGCAGCTCTAATTCTAAGCGCTCTCAGTAGCCCCTTCACAGCAGCTGTAAACCTCAGCGAGCTCTGTTGCCCCTTCAACGCAGCTCTAACGCTCAGCGCTCGCTGATGCCCCTTCAGTGCAGCTCTGACTAAATCTCAGCGCTTTCTGTTGCCCCTTCACAGCAGCTCTAACTCTCAGAGCGCTCTGTTGCCCCTCCAGAGGAGCTCTGACTAAATCTCAGCGCTCTCTGTGTCCCCTTCCCACCAGCTCTACCTCTCAGCGCTCTGTGTTGCCCCTTCAACGCAGCTCTAATTCTCAGCGATCTCTGGTGCCCCTTCACAGGAGCACTGACCGACTCTCAAGCGCTCTGTGTTGCCCCTTCACAGCAGCTGTAACTCTAAGTGCTCTCAGTTGCCCCTTCTCAGCAGCTCTAACTTCCAGTGCTCTGTGTTGCCCCTTCACAGCAGCTCTAACTCTCAGCGCTCTCTATTGCCCCTTCACAGGAGCTCTGACTAACTCTCACCGCTCTGTTTGCTCCTTCAGAGCAGCTCTAATTCTAAGCGCTCTCAGTTGCCCGTTCACAGCAGCTGTAAACCTCATCGCTCTCTCTTCTCTTGCCCCTTCAACGCAGCTCTAACGCTCAGCGCTCGCTGTTGCCTCTTCAGAGCAGCTCTAACTCTCACCACTCTGTTTCCGCTTCACAGCAGCCCTGACTCTCAACGCTCTGTGTTGCCCCTTCAACGCAGCTGTAACTCAGAGCTCACTGTTGCCCATTCATAGCAGATATAACTCTCAGCCCTGACTGTTGCCCCTTCAGAGCAGCTCTGAATAAATCTCAGCGCTCTCTGTTGCCCCTTCACACCAGCTCTATCTCTCGGCGCTCTGTGCTGCCCCTTCAACGCAGTTCTAACTCTCACCTCTCTCTCTTGCACAGTCACAGCAGCTCTAACTACCTCTCACCGCTATCTGTTGCCCCTTCACAGGAGCTCTAACTCTCAGCGCTATGTGTTGCCCCTTCTCAGCAACGCTAAATCTCACCACTCCGTGTTGCCTCTTCAACGCAGCTCTAATTCTCAGCGATCCCTGGTGCCCCTTCACAGGAGCGCTGACTGACTCTCAAGCGTTGTCTGCTGCCCCTACACAGCAGCTGTAACTCTAAGTGCACTCAGTTGCTCCTTCTCAGCAGCTCTATCTTCCAGTGCTCTCTGTTGCCCCTTCACAGCAGCTCTAACGCTGAGCTCTCTCAGTTGCCCCTTCAATGCAGCTCTAACTCACAGCACTCTGTGTTGCCCCTTCAACGCAGCTGTAACTCTCACGGATCTCTGTTGCCCTTTCACAGCAGCTCTAACTCTAAGAGCTCTCATTTGCCCCTTCAATGCAGCCCTAACGCACAGCACTCTGGGTTGCCCCTTCAGTGCAGCTCTGACTAAATCTCAGCGCTCTGTGTTTCCCCTTCACAGAAGCTTTCTCAGCGCTCTGTGTAGCCCCTACACAGCGGCTCTAAATCTCAGCGCTGTGTGTTGCCCCTTCACAACAGCTGGAACTCTCACCACTCTCTGTTTCCCTTTCACAGCAGCTCTAACTCTCACCACTCTGTTTCCGCTTCACAGCAGCCCTCACTCTCAACGCTCTGGGTTGCCCATCAACACAGCTGTAACTCAGCGCTCACTGTTGCCCATTCATAGCAGCTATAACTCTCAGCGCTCTGTTGACCCTTCATTGTAGCTCTAAATCTCAGCGCTCTCTGTTGCCCCTTCACACCAGCTCTATCTCTCAGCACACCGTGTTGCCCCTTCAACGCAGCTCTAACTCTCAGAGCTCTCTCTGTTTCCCCTTCACAGCAGCTCTAACTCTAAGCGCTCTCAGTTGCCCCTTCAATGCAGCTCTATAACTCACAGCACTCTCTGTTCCCACTTTAACGCAGCTCTAACTCTCACCGCTCTCTGTTGCCCTTCAGAGCAGCTCTGACTAAATCTCAGTGTTCTCTGTTTCCCCAAGGCAGCTTTAACTCTCAGCGCTCTCTATTGCCCCTTCACAGGAGCTCTAACTCTCACCGCTCTGTTTGCTAATTGAGAGCAGCTCTAATTCTAAGCGCTCTCAGTTGCCCCTTCACAGCAGCTGTAAACCTCAGCGAGCTCTGTTGCCCCTTCAACGCAGCTCTAACTCTCAGCGCTCGCTGTTGCCCCTTCAGTGCAGCTCTGACTAAATCTCAGCGCGCTGTGTTGCCCCTTCACAGAAACTCTCTCAGCACGCTCTGTTGCCCCTTCACAGCAGCTCTAACTCTCAGCGCGCTCTGTTGCCCTTCAGAGTAGCACTAAATCTCAGCGCTTTCTGTGGCCCCTTCACAGCAGCTCTAACTCTCAGAGCGCTCTGTTGCCCCTTCAGAGGAGCTCCGCCTAAATCTCAGCGATCTGTGTTGCCCCTTCACAGCAGCTCTAAATCTCAGCGCTGTGTGTTGCCCCTTCACAACAGCTGTAACTCTCACCACTCTCTGTTTCCCCTTCACAGCAGCGCTAACTCTCACCAATCTCTGTTTCCGCTTCACAGCAGCCCTGACTCTCTACACTCTCTGTTGCCCCTTCACAGCGGCTTTAACTCTAAGTGCTCTCAGTTGCCCCTTCACAGCAGCTCTAACTCTCAGACCGCTCTGTTGCCCCTTCAGAAGAGCTCTGACTAAATCTCAGCGCTCTCCGTGGCCCCTTCACAGCAGCTCTACCTCTCAGAGCTCTCTCTGTTGCCCCTTCACAGCAGCTCTAAGTCTCAGCCCTGTCTGTTGCCCCTTCACAGCAGCTCTGACTAACTCTCAGCCCTCTCTGTTGCCCCATCACAGCCGCTCTAACTCTCACCGCTATCTGTTGCCCCATCACAGCCGCTCTAACTCTCACCGCTATCTGTTGCCCCTTCGCAGGAGCTCTAACTCTCAGCGCTATGTGTTGCCCCTTCTCAGCAATGCTAAATCTCAGATCTCTGTGTTGCCTCTTCACAGCAGCTCTAATTCTCAGCGCTGTTTCCCCATCACAGCAGCTCGAACTCTCAGCGCTCTGTGTTGCCCCTTCAACGCAGCTCTAATTCTCAGCGATCCCTGGTGCCACTTCACAGGAGCGCTGACTAACTCTAAAGCGCTCTGTATGGCCCCATCAACGCAGCTCTAACTCTCAAGCCCTCTCTGTTGCCCCTTCACAGGAGCTCTAACACTCAGCCCCCTCTGTTGTCCCTTCCGAGCAGCTCTGACTAAATCTCAGCGATCTGTGTTGCCCCTTCACAGCAGCTCTAACTCTCAGCGCGCTCTGTTGCCCTTCAGAGTAGCACTGACTAAATCTCAGCGCTTTCTGTTGGCCCTTCACAGCAGCTCTAACTCTCAGAGCGCTCTGTTGCCCCTTCAGAGGAGCTCTGACTAAATCTCAGCGCTCTCTGTTGCCCATTCATAGCAGCTATAACTCTCAGCGCTCTGTTGCCCCTTCATAGCAGCTCTGACTAAATCTCAGCGCTCTCTGTGTCCCCTTCACACCAGCTCTATCTCTCAGCGCTGTGTGTTGCCCCTTCAACACAGCTCTAATTCTCAGCGATCTATGAGCCCCTTCACAGGAGCACTGACTGACTCTCAAGCGCTCTGTGTTGCCACTTCACAGTAACTGTAACTCTAAGTGCACTCAGTTGCCCCTTCTCAGCAGCTCTAACTTCCAGTGCTCTGTGTTGTCCCTTCACAGCAGCTCTAACTTCCAGTGCTCTGTGTTGTCCCTTCACAGCAGCTCTAACGCTGAGCTCTCTCAGTTGCCCCTTCAATGCAGCTCTAACTCACAGCGCTCTGTGTTGCCCCTTCAACGCAGCTGTAACTCTCACGGATCTCTGTTGCCCTTTCACAGCAGCTCTAACTCTCAGCGCGCTCTGTTGCCCTTCAGAGCAGCTCTGACTAACTCTCCGTGCTTTCTGTTGACCCTTCAGATCAGTCTCACTAACTCTCAGCGCTCCCGGTTGCCCCTTCACAGCAGCTCTAACTCTCAGCGCCCTGTGTTGCCCCTTCAACGCAGCTCTAATGCTCAACACTCTTTACTGCCCCTTCACAACAGCAATAAATCAGCGCTCTCCGTTGCCCCTTCACAGCAGCTCTAACTCTCAGCGCCCTGTGTTGCCACTTCAATGCAGTTCTAATTCTCAGCACTCTTTATTGCCTCTTCAGAGCAGCTCTAACTCTCAGAGCACTCTGTTGCCCTTCACAGCAGCTCTGACTAAATCTCAGCGCACTCTGTTTCCCCAAGGCAGCTTTAACTCTCAGCGCTCTCTATTGCCCCTTCACAGGAGCTCTAACTCTCACCGCTCTGTTTGCTACTTGAGAGCAGCTCTAATTCTAAGCGCTCTCAGTAGCCCCTTCACAGCAGCTGTAAACCTCAGCGAGCTCTGTTGCCCCTTCAACGCAGCTCTAACGCTCAGCGCTCGCTGATGCCCCTTCAGTGCAGCTCTGACTAAATCTCAGCGCTTTCTGTTGCCCCTTCACAGCAGCTCTAACTCTCAGAGCGCTCTGTTGCCCCTCCAGAGGAGCTCTGACTAAATCTCAGCGCTCTCTGTGTCCCCTTCCCACCAGCTCTACCTCTCAGCGCTCTGTGTTGCCCCTTCAACGCAGCTCTAATTCTCAGCGATCTCTGGTGCCCCTTCACAGGAGCACTGACCGACTCTCAAGCGCTCTGTGTTGCCCCTTCACAGCAGCTGTAACTCTAAGTGCTCTCAGTTGCCCCTTCTCAGCAGCTCTAACTTCCAGTGCTCTGTGTTGCCCCTTCACAGCAGCTCTAACTCTCAGCGCTCTCTATTGCCCCTTCACAGGAGCTCTGACTAACTCTCACCGCTCTGTTTGCTCCTTCAGAGCAGCTCTAATTCTAAGCGCTCTCAGTTGCCCGTTCACAGCAGCTGTAAACCTCATCGCTCTCTCTTCTCTTGCCCCTTCAACGCAGCTCTAACGCTCAGCGCTCGCTGTTGCCTCTTCAGAGCAGCTCTAACTCTCACCACTCTGTTTCCGCTTCACAGCAGCCCTGACTCTCAACGCTCTGTGTTGCCCCTTCAACGCAGCTGTAACTCAGAGCTCACTGTTGCCCATTCATAGCAGATATAACTCTCAGCCCTGACTGTTGCCCCTTCAGAGCAGCTCTGAATAAATCTCAGCGCTCTCTGTTGCCCCTTCACACCAGCTCTATCTCTCGGCGCTCTGTGCTGCCCCTTCAACGCAGTTCTAACTCTCACCTCTCTCTCTTGCACAGTCACAGCAGCTCTAACTACCTCTCACCGCTATCTGTTGCCCCTTCACAGGAGCTCTAACTCTCAGCGCTATGTGTTGCCCCTTCTCAGCAACGCTAAATCTCACCACTCCGTGTTGCCTCTTCAACGCAGCTCTAATTCTCAGCGATCCCTGGTGCCCCTTCACAGGAGCGCTGACTGACTCTCAAGCGTTGTCTGCTGCCCCTACACAGCAGCTGTAACTCTAAGTGCACTCAGTTGCTCCTTCTCAGCAGCTCTATCTTCCAGTGCTCTCTGTTGCCCCTTCACAGCAGCTCTAACGCTGAGCTCTCTCAGTTGCCCCTTCAATGCAGCTCTAACTCACAGCACTCTGTGTTGCCCCTTCAACGCAGCTGTAACTCTCACGGATCTCTGTTGCCCTTTCACAGCAGCTCTAACTCTAAGAGCTCTCATTTGCCCCTTCAATGCAGCCCTAACGCACAGCACTCTGGGTTGCCCCTTCAGTGCAGCTCTGACTAAATCTCAGCGCTCTGTGTTTCCCCTTCACAGAAGCTTTCTCAGCGCTCTGTGTAGCCCCTACACAGCGGCTCTAAATCTCAGCGCTGTGTGTTGCCCCTTCACAACAGCTGGAACTCTCACCACTCTCTGTTTCCCTTTCACAGCAGCTCTAACTCTCACCACTCTGTTTCCGCTTCACAGCAGCCCTCACTCTCAACGCTCTGGGTTGCCCATCAACACAGCTGTAACTCAGCGCTCACTGTTGCCCATTCATAGCAGCTATAACTCTCAGCGCTCTGTTGACCCTTCATTGTAGCTCTAAATCTCAGCGCTCTCTGTTGCCCCTTCACACCAGCTCTATCTCTCAGCACACCGTGTTGCCCCTTCAACGCAGCTCTAACTCTCAGAGCTCTCTCTGTTTCCCCTTCACAGCAGCTCTAACTCTAAGCGCTCTCAGTTGCCCCTTCAATGCAGCTCTATAACTCACAGCACTCTCTGTTCCCACTTTAACGCAGCTCTAACTCTCACCGCTCTCTGTTGCCCTTCAGAGCAGCTCTGACTAAATCTCAGTGTTCTCTGTTTCCCCAAGGCAGCTTTAACTCTCAGCGCTCTCTATTGCCCCTTCACAGGAGCTCTAACTCTCACCGCTCTGTTTGCTAATTGAGAGCAGCTCTAATTCTAAGCGCTCTCAGTTGCCCCTTCACAGCAGCTGTAAACCTCAGCGAGCTCTGTTGCCCCTTCAACGCAGCTCTAACTCTCAGCGCTCGCTGTTGCCCCTTCAGTGCAGCTCTGACTAAATCTCAGCGCGCTGTGTTGCCCCTTCACAGAAACTCTCTCAGCACGCTCTGTTGCCCCTTCACAGCAGCTCTAACTCTCAGCGCGCTCTGTTGCCCTTCAGAGTAGCACTAAATCTCAGCGCTTTCTGTGGCCCCTTCACAGCAGCTCTAACTCTCATAGCGCTCTGTTGCCCCTTCAGAGGAGCTCCGCCTAAATCTCAGCGATCTGTGTTGCCCCTTCACAGCAGCTCTAAATCTCAGCGCTGTGTGTTGCCCCTTCACAACAGCTGTAACTCTCACCACTCTCTGTTTCCCCTTCACAGCAGCTCTAACTCTCACCAATCTGTTTCCGCTTCACAGCAGCCCTGACTCTCTACGCTCTCTGTTGCCCCTTCACAGCGGCTTTAACTCTAAGTGCTCTCAATTGCCCCTTCACAGCAGCTCTAACTCTCAGAGCGCTCTGTTGCCCCTTCAGAGCAGCTCTGACTGAATCTCAGCGCTCTCTGTTTCCCCTCCACAGCACCTCTATCTCTCAGCGCTGTTTGCTTCTTCAGAGCAGCTCTAATTCTAAGCGCTCTCACTTGCCCCTTCACAGCAGCTGTGAACCTCAGCGAGCTCTGTTGCCGCTTCACAGCAGCTCTAACTCACAGCACTCTTTGTTGCCCCTTTAACGCAGCTGTAACTAGCAGCGCTCTCTGTTGCCCTTCAGAGCAGCCCTGACTGAATCTCAGCGCTCTCTGTTTCCCCTCCACAGCAGTTCTATCTCTCAGCGCTCTGTTTGCTTCTTCACAGCAGCTCTAATTCTAAGCGCTCTCAGTTGCCCCTTCACAGCAGCTCTGAACCTCAGCGAGCTCTGTTGCCCCTTCACAACAGCTCTAACTCTCACCATTCTGTTTCCGCTTCACAGCAGCCCTGACTCTCAACGCTCTGTGTTGCCCCTTCAACGCAGCTCTAACTCTCAGCGCTCGCTGTTGCCCCTTCAGTGCAGCTCTGACTAAATCTCAGCGCTCTCTGTTTCCCCTCCACAGCAGCTCAATCTCTCAGCGCTGTTTGCTTCTTCAGAGCAGCTCTAATTCTAAGCCCTCTCAGTTGCCCCTTCACAGCAGCTCTAAACCTCACCGAGATTCACAGCAGCTCTAACTCTCAGCGTGCTCTGTTGCCCTTCAGAGCAGCTCTGACTAACTCTCCGTGCTTTCTGTTGACCCTTCAGATCAGTCTGACTAACTCTCAGCGCTCCCGGTTGCCCCTTCAGAGCAGCTCTAACTCTCAGAGCACTCTGTTGCCCTTCAGAGGAGCTCTAACTCTCACCGCTCTCTGTTGCCCTTCAGAGCAGCTCTGACTAAATCTCAGTGCTCTCTGTTTCCCCAAGGCAGCTTTAACTCTCAGCGCTCTCAATTGCCCCTTCACAGGAGCTCTAACTCTCACCGCTCTGTTTGCTACTTGAGAGCAGCTCTAATTCTAAGCGCTCTCAGTTGCCCCTTCACAGCAGCTGTAAACCTCAGCGAGCTCTGTTGCCCCTTCAACGCAGCTCTAACTCTCAGCGCTCGCTGTTGCCCCTTCAGTGCAGCTCTGACTAAATCTCAGCGCGCTGTGTTGCCCCTTCACCGCAGCTCTCTCAGCGCGCTCTGTTGCCCTTCAGAGTAGCACTGACTAAATCTCAGCGCTTTCTGTTGCCCCTTCACAGCAGCTCTAACGCTGAGCTCTCTCAGTTGCCCCTTCAATGCAGCTCTAACTCACAGCGCTCTGTGTTGCCCCTTCAACGCAGCTGTAACTCTTACGGATCTCTGTTGCTCTTTCACAGCAGCTCTAACTCTAAGAGCTCTCATTTGCCCCTTCAATGCAGCCCTAACGCACAGCACTCTGGGTTGCCCCTTCAGTGCAGCTCTGACTAAATCTCAATGCTCTGTGTTTCCCCTTCACAGAAGCTTTCTCAGCGCTCTGTGTAGCCCCTACACAGCAGCTCTAAATCTCAGGGCTGTGTGTTGCCCCTTCACAACAGCTGGAACTCTCACCACTCTCTGTTTCCCTTTCACAGCAGCTCTAACTCTCACCACTCTGTTTCCGCTTCACAGCAGCCCTCACTCTCAACGCTCTGGGTTGCCCATCAACACAGCTGTAACTCAGCGCTCATTGTTGCCCATTCATAGCAGCTATAACTGTCAGCGCTGTGTTGACCCTTCATTGTAGCTCTGACTAAATCTCAGCGCTCTCTGTTGCCCCTTCACACCAGCTCTATCTCTCAGCACACCGTGTTGCCCCTTCAACGCAGCTCTAACTCTCAGAGCTCTCTCTGTTTCCCCTTCACAGCAGCTCTAACTCTAAGCGCTCTCAGTTGCCCCTTCAATGCAGCTCTATAACTCACAGCACTCTCTGTTCCCAGTTTAACGCAGCTCTAACTCTCACCGCTCTCTGTTGCCCTTCAGAGCAGCTCTGACTATATCTCAGTGCTCTGTTTCCCCAAGGCAGCTTTAACTCTCAGCGCTCTCTATTGCCCCTTCACAGGAGCTCTAACTCTCACCGCTCTGTTTGCTAATTGAGAGCAGCTCTAATTCTAAGCGCTCTCAGTTGCCCCTTCACAGCAGCTGTAAACCTCAGCGAGCTCTGTTGCCCCTTCAACGCAGCTCTAACTCTCAGCGCTCGCTGTTGCCCCTTCAGTGCAGCTCTGACTAAATCTCAGCGCGCTGTGTTGCCCCTTCACAGAAACTCTCTCAGCACACTCTGTTGCCCCTTCACAGCAGCTCTAATTCTCAGCGCTGTGTGTTGCCCCTTCACAACAGCTGTAACTCTCACCACTCTCTGTTTCCCCTTCACAGCAGCTCTAACTCTCACCAATCTGTTTCCGCTTCACAGCAGCCCTGACTCTCTACGCTCTCTGTTGCCCCTTCACAGCGGCTTTAACTCTAAGCGCTCTCAGTTGCCCCTTCACAGCAGCTCTAACTCTCAGAGCGCTCTGTTGCCCCTTCAGAGGAGCTCTGACTAAATCTCAGCGCTCTCTGATGACCATTCATAGCAGCTCTAACTCTGAGCGCTCTGGAGCCCCTTCAGAGCAGCTCTGACTAAATCTCAGCGCTCTCTGTTTCCCCTCCAAAGCAGCTTGAACTCTCAGTGTTCTCTATTACCCCTTCACAGGAGCTCTGACTAACTCTCACGGCTCTGTTTGCTACTGGAGAGCAGCTCTAAATCTAAGCGCTCTCATTTACCCCTTCAATGCAGCTCTAACTCACAGCACTCTTTGTTGCCCCTTTAAAGCAGCTCTAACTAGCAGCGCTCTCTGTTGCCCTTCAGAGCAGCTCTGACTTAATCTTAGTGCTCTGTTTCCCCAAGGCAGCTTTAACTCTCAGCACTCTCTATTGCCCGTTCACAGGAGCTCTAAACCTCACCGAGCTTCACAGCAGCTCTAACTCTCAGCGCCCTCTGTTGCCCTTCAGAGCAGCTCTGACTAACTCTCCGTGCTTTCTGTTGACCCTTCAGATCAGTCTGACTAACTCTCAGCGCTCCCAGTTGCCCCTTCACAGCAGCTCTAACTCTCAGCGCCCTGTGTTGCCACTTCAATGCCGTTCTAATTCTCAGCACTCTTTATTGCCCCTTCAGAGCAGCTCTAACTCTCAGCGCTCGCTGTTGCCCCTTCAGTGCAGCTCTGACTAAATCTCAGCGCGCTGTGTTGTCCCTTCACAGAAGCTCTAACTCTCAGTGCGCTCTGTTGCCATTCAGAGTAGCACTGACTAAATCTCAGCGCTTTCTGTGGCCCCTTCACAGCAGCTCTAACTCTCAGAGCGCTCTGTTGCCCCTTCAGAAGAGCTCTGACTAAATCTCAGCGATCTGTGTTGCCCCTTCACAGCAGCTCTAAATCTCAGCGCTGTGTGTTGCCCCTTCACAACAGCTGTAACTCTCACCACTCTCTGTTTCCCCTTCACAGCAGCGCTAACTCTCACCAATCTCTGTTTCCGCTTCACAGCAGCCCTGACTCTCTACACTCTCTGTTGCCCCTTCACAGCGGCTTTAACTCTAAGTGCTCTCAGTTGCCCCTTCACAGCAGCTCTAACTCTCAGACCGCTCTGTTGCCCCTTCAGAAGAGCTCTGACTAAATCTCAGCGCTCTCCGTGGCCCCTTCACAGCAGCTCTACCTCTCAGAGCTCTCTCTGTTGCCCCTTCACAGCAGCTCTAAGTCTCAGCCCTGTCTGTTGCCCCTTCACAGCAGCTCTGACTAACTCTCAGCCCTCTCTGTTGCCCCATCACAGCCGCTCTAACTCTCACCGCTATCTGTTGCCCCATCACAGCCGCTCTAACTCTCACCGCTATCTGTTGCCCCTTCGCAGGAGCTCTAACTCTCAGCGCTATGTGTTGCCCCTTCTCAGCAATGCTAAATCTCAGATCTCTGTGTTGCCTCTTCACAGCAGCTCTAATTCTCAGCGCTGTTTCCCCATCACAGCAGCTCGAACTCTCAGCGCTCTGTGTTGCCCCTTCAACGCAGCTCTAATTCTCAGCGATCTATGAGCCCCTTCACAGGAGCACTGACTGACTCTCAAGCGCTCTGTGTTGCCACTTCACAGTAACTGTAACTCTAAGTGCACTCAGTTGCCCCTTCTCAGCAGCTCTAACTTCCAGTGCTCTGTGTTGTCCCTTCACAGCAGCTCTAACTTCCAGTGCTCTGTGTTGTCCCTTCACAGCAGCTCTAACGCTGAGCTCTCTCAGTTGCCCCTTCAATGCAGCTCTAACTCACAGCGCTCTGTGTTGCCCCTTCAACGCAGCTGTAACTCTCACGGATCTCTGTTGCCCTTTCACAGCAGCTCTAACTCTCAGCGCGCTCTGTTGCCCTTCAGAGCAGCTCTGACTAACTCTCCGTGCTTTCTGTTGACCCTTCAGATCAGTCTCACTAACTCTCAGCGCTCCCGGTTGCCCCTTCACAGCAGCTCTAACTCTCAGCGCCCTGTGTTGCCCCTTCAACGCAGCTCTAATGCTCAACACTCTTTACTGCCCCTTCACAACAGCAATAAATCAGCGCTCTCCGTTGCCCCTTCACAGCAGCTCTAACTCTCAGCGCCCTGTGTTGCCACTTCAATGCAGTTCTAATTCTCAGCACTCTTTATTGCCTCTTCAGAGCAGCTCTAACTCTCAGAGCACTCTGTTGCCCTTCACAGCAGCTCTGACTAAATCTCAGCGCACTCTGTTTCCCCAAGGCAGCTTTAACTCTCAGCGCTCTCTATTGCCCCTTCACAGGAGCTCTAACTCTCACCGCTCTGTTTGCTACTTGAGAGCAGCTCTAATTCTAAGCGCTCTCAGTTGCCCCTTCACAGCAGCTGTAAACCTCAGCGAGCTCTGTTGCCCCTTCAACGCAGCTCTAACGCTCAGCGCTCGCTGATGCCCCTTCAGTGCAGCTCTGACTAAATCTCAGCGCTTTCTGTTGCCCCTTCACAGCAGCTCTAACTCTCAGAGCGCTCTGTTGCCCCTCCAGAGGAGCTCTGACTAAATCTCAGCGCTCTCTGTGTCCCCTTCCCACCAGCTCTACCTCTCAGCGCTCTGTGTTGCCCCTTCAACGCAGCTCTAATTCTCAGCGATCTCTGGTGCCCCTTCACAGGAGCACTGACCGACTCTCAAGCGCTCTGTGTTGCCCCTTCACAGCAGCTGTAACTCTAAGTGCTCTCAGTTGCCCCTTCTCAGCAGCTCTAACTTCCAGTGCTCTGTGTTGCCCCTTCACAGCAGCTCTAACTCTCAGCGCTCTCTATTGCCCCTTCACAGGAGCTCTGACTAACTCTCACCGCTCTGTTTGCTCCTTCAGAGCAGCTCTAATTCTAAGTGCTCTCAGTTGCCCGTTCACAGCAGCTGTAAACCTCATCGCTCTCTCTTCTCTTGCCCCTTCAACGCAGCTCTAACGCTCAGCGCTCGCTGTTGCCTCTTCAGAGCAGCTCTAACTCTCACCACTCTGTTTCCGCTTCACAGCAGCCCTGACTCTCAACGCTCTGTGTTGCCCCTTCAACGCAGCTGTAACTCAGAGCTCACTGTTGCCCATTCATAGCAGATATAACTCTCAGCCCTGACTGTTGCCCCTTCAGAGCAGCTCTGAATAAATCTCAGCGCTCTCTGTTGCCCCTTCACACCAGCTCTATCTCTCGGCGCTCTGTGCTGCCCCTTCAACGCAGTTCTAACTCTCACCTCTCTCTCTTGCACAGTCACAGCAGCTCTAACTACCTCTCACCGCTATCTGTTGCCCCTTCACAGGAGCTCTAACTCTCAGCGCTATGTGTTGCCCCTTCTCAGCAACGCTAAATCTCACCACTCCGTGTTGCCTCTTCAACGCAGCTCTAATTCTCAGCGATCCCTGGTGCCCCTTCACAGGAGCGCTGACTGACTCTCAAGCGTTGTCTGCTGCCCCTACACAGCAGCTGTAACTCTAAGTGCACTCAGTTGCTCCTTCTCAGCAGCTCTATCTTCCAGTGCTCTCTGTTGCCCCTTCACAGCAGCTCTAACGCTGAGCTCTCTCAGTTGCCCCTTCAATGCAGCTCTAACTCACAGCGCTCTGTGTTGCCCCTTCAACGCAGCTGTAACTCTCACGGATCTCTGTTGCCCTTTCACAGCAGCTCTAACTCTAAGAGCTCTCATTTGCCCCTTCAATGCAGCCCTAACGCACAGCACTCTGGGTTGCCCCTTCAGTGCAGCTCTGACTAAATCTCAGCGCTCTGTGTTTCCCCTTCACAGAAGCTTTCTCAGCGCTCTGTGTAGCCCCTACACAGCAGCTCTAAATCTCAGGGCTGTGTGTTGCCCCTTCACAACAGCTGGAACTCTCACCACTCTCTGTTTCCCTTTCACAGCAGCTCTAACTCTCACCACTCTGTTTCCGCTTCACAGCAGCCCTCACTCTCAACGCTCTGGGTTGCCCATCAACACAGCTGTAACTCAGCGCTCATTGTTGCCCATTCATAGCAGCTATAACTGTCAGCGCTGTGTTGACCCTTCATTGTAGCTCTGACTAAATCTCAGCGCTCTCTGTTGCCCCTTCACACCAGCTCTATCTCTCAGCACACCGTGTTGCCCCTTCAACGCAGCTCTAACTCTCAGAGCTCTCTCTGTTTCCCCTTCACAGCAGCTCTAACTCTAAGCGCTCTCAGTTGCCCCTTCAATGCAGCTCTATAACTCACAGCACTCTCTGTTCCCAGTTTAACGCAGCTCTAACTCTCACCGCTCTCTGTTGCCCTTCAGAGCAGCTCTGACTATATCTCAGTGCTCTGTTTCCCCAAGGCAGCTTTAACTCTCAGCGCTCTCTATTGCCCCTTCACAGGAGCTCTAACTCTCACCGCTCTGTTTGCTAATTGAGAGCAGCTCTAATTCTAAGCGCTCTCAGTTGCCCCTTCACAGCAGCTGTAAACCTCAGCGAGCTCTGTTGCCCCTTCAACGCAGCTCTAACTCTCAGCGCTCGCTGTTGCCCCTTCAGTGCAGCTCTGACTAAATCTCAGCGCGCTGTGTTGCCCCTTCACAGAAACTCTCTCAGCACACTCTGTTGCCCCTTCACAGCAGCTCTAATTCTCAGCGCTGTGTGTTGCCCCTTCACAACAGCTGTAACTCTCACCACTCTCTGTTTCCCCTTCACAGCAGCTCTAACTCTCACCAATCTGTTTCCGCTTCACAGCAGCCCTGACTCTCTACGCTCTCTGTTGCCCCTTCACAGCGGCTTTAACTCTAAGCGCTCTCAGTTGCCCCTTCACAGCAGCTCTAACTCTCAGAGCGCTCTGTTGCCCCTTCAGAGGAGCTCTGACTAAATCTCAGCGCTCTCTGATGACCATTCATAGCAGCTCTAACTCTGAGCGCTCTGGAGCCCCTTCAGAGCAGCTCTGACTAAATCTCAGCGCTCTCTGTTTCCCCTCCAAAGCAGCTTGAACTCTCAGTGTTCTCTATTACCCCTTCACAGGAGCTCTGACTAACTCTCACGGCTCTGTTTGCTACTGGAGAGCAGCTCTAAATCTAAGCGCTCTCATTTACCCCTTCAATGCAGCTCTAACTCACAGCACTCTTTGTTGCCCCTTTAAAGCAGCTCTAACTAGCAGCGCTCTCTGTTGCCCTTCAGAGCAGCTCTGACTTAATCTTAGTGCTCTGTTTCCCCAAGGCAGCTTTAACTCTCAGCACTCTCTATTGCCCGTTCACAGGAGCTCTAAACCTCACCGAGCTTCACAGCAGCTCTAACTCTCAGCGCCCTCTGTTGCCCTTCAGAGCAGCTCTGACTAACTCTCCGTGCTTTCTGTTGACCCTTCAGATCAGTCTGACTAACTCTCAGCGCTCCCAGTTGCCCCTTCACAGCAGCTCTAACTCTCAGCGCCCTGTGTTGCCACTTCAATGCCGTTCTAATTCTCAGCACTCTTTATTGCCCCTTCAGAGCAGCTCTAACTCTCAGCGCTCGCTGTTGCCCCTTCAGTGCAGCTCTGACTAAATCTCAGCGCGCTGTGTTGTCCCTTCACAGAAGCTCTAACTCTCAGTGCGCTCTGTTGCCATTCAGAGTAGCACTGACTAAATCTCAGCGCTTTCTGTGGCCCCTTCACAGCAGCTCTAACTCTCAGAGCGCTCTGTTGCCCCTTCAGAAGAGCTCTGACTAAATCTCAGCGATCTGTGTTGCCCCTTCACAGCAGCTCTAAATCTCAGCGCTGTGTGTTGCCCCTTCACAACAGCTGTAACTCTCACCACTCTCTGTTTCCCCTTCACAGCAGCGCTAACTCTCACCAATCTCTGTTTCCGCTTCACAGCAGCCCTGACTCTCTACACTCTCTGTTGCCCCTTCACAGCGGCTTTAACTCTAAGTGCTCTCAGTTGCCCCTTCACAGCAGCTCTAACTCTCAGACCGCTCTGTTGCCCCTTCAGAAGAGCTCTGACTAAATCTCAGCGCTCTCCGTGGCCCCTTCACAGCAGCTCTACCTCTCAGAGCTCTCTCTGTTGCCCCTTCACAGCAGCTCTAAGTCTCAGCCCTGTCTGTTGCCCCTTCACAGCAGCTCTGACTAACTCTCAGCCCTCTCTGTTGCCCCATCACAGCCGCTCTAACTCTCACCGCTATCTGTTGCCCCATCACAGCCGCTCTAACTCTCACCGCTATCTGTTGCCCCTTCGCAGGAGCTCTAACTCTCAGCGCTATGTGTTGCCCCTTCTCAGCAATGCTAAATCTCAGATCTCTGTGTTGCCTCTTCACAGCAGCTCTAATTCTCAGCGCTGTTTCCCCATCACAGCAGCTCGAACTCTCAGCGCTCTGTGTTGCCCCTTCAACGCAGCTCTAATTCTCAGCGATCTATGAGCCCCTTCACAGGAGCACTGACTGACTCTCAAGCGCTCTGTGTTGCCACTTCACAGTAACTGTAACTCTAAGTGCACTCAGTTGCCCCTTCTCAGCAGCTCTAACTTCCAGTGCTCTGTGTTGTCCCTTCACAGCAGCTCTAACTTCCAGTGCTCTGTGTTGTCCCTTCACAGCAGCTCTAACGCTGAGCTCTCTCAGTTGCCCCTTCAATGCAGCTCTAACTCACAGCGCTCTGTGTTGCCCCTTCAACGCAGCTGTAACTCTCACGGATCTCTGTTGCCCTTTCACAGCAGCTCTAACTCTCAGCGCGCTCTGTTGCCCTTCAGAGCAGCTCTGACTAACTCTCCGTGCTTTCTGTTGACCCTTCAGATCAGTCTCACTAACTCTCAGCGCTCCCGGTTGCCCCTTCACAGCAGCTCTAACTCTCAGCGCCCTGTGTTGCCCCTTCAACGCAGCTCTAATGCTCAACACTCTTTACTGCCCCTTCACAACAGCAATAAATCAGCGCTCTCCGTTGCCCCTTCACAGCAGCTCTAACTCTCAGCGCCCTGTGTTGCCACTTCAATGCAGTTCTAATTCTCAGCACTCTTTATTGCCTCTTCAGAGCAGCTCTAACTCTCAGAGCACTCTGTTGCCCTTCACAGCAGCTCTGACTAAATCTCAGCGCACTCTGTTTCCCCAAGGCAGCTTTAACTCTCAGCGCTCTCTATTGCCCCTTCACAGGAGCTCTAACTCTCACCGCTCTGTTTGCTACTTGAGAGCAGCTCTAATTCTAAGCGCTCTCAGTTGCCCCTTCACAGCAGCTGTAAACCTCAGCGAGCTCTGTTGCCCCTTCAACGCAGCTCTAACGCTCAGCGCTCGCTGATGCCCCTTCAGTGCAGCTCTGACTAAATCTCAGCGCTTTCTGTTGCCCCTTCACAGCAGCTCTAACTCTCAGAGCGCTCTGTTGCCCCTCCAGAGGAGCTCTGACTAAATCTCAGCGCTCTCTGTGTCCCCTTCCCACCAGCTCTACCTCTCAGCGCTCTGTGTTGCCCCTTCAACGCAGCTCTAATTCTCAGCGATCTCTGGTGCCCCTTCACAGGAGCACTGACCGACTCTCAAGCGCTCTGTGTTGCCCCTTCACAGCAGCTGTAACTCTAAGTGCTCTCAGTTGCCCCTTCTCAGCAGCTCTAACTTCCAGTGCTCTGTGTTGCCCCTTCACAGCAGCTCTAACTCTCAGCGCTCTCTATTGCCCCTTCACAGGAGCTCTGACTAACTCTCACCGCTCTGTTTGCTCCTTCAGAGCAGCTCTAATTCTAAGTGCTCTCAGTTGCCCGTTCACAGCAGCTGTAAACCTCATCGCTCTCTCTTCTCTTGCCCCTTCAACGCAGCTCTAACGCTCAGCGCTCGCTGTTGCCTCTTCAGAGCAGCTCTAACTCTCACCACTCTGTTTCCGCTTCACAGCAGCCCTGACTCTCAACGCTCTGTGTTGCCCCTTCAACGCAGCTGTAACTCAGAGCTCACTGTTGCCCATTCATAGCAGATATAACTCTCAGCCCTGACTGTTGCCCCTTCAGAGCAGCTCTGAATAAATCTCAGCGCTCTCTGTTGCCCCTTCACACCAGCTCTATCTCTCGGCGCTCTGTGCTGCCCCTTCAACGCAGTTCTAACTCTCACCTCTCTCTCTTGCACAGTCACAGCAGCTCTAACTACCTCTCACCGCTATCTGTTGCCCCTTCACAGGAGCTCTAACTCTCAGCGCTATGTGTTGCCCCTTCTCAGCAACGCTAAATCTCACCACTCCGTGTTGCCTCTTCAACGCAGCTCTAATTCTCAGCGATCCCTGGTGCCCCTTCACAGGAGCGCTGACTGACTCTCAAGCGTTGTCTGCTGCCCCTACACAGCAGCTGTAACTCTAAGTGCACTCAGTTGCTCCTTCTCAGCAGCTCTATCTTCCAGTGCTCTCTGTTGCCCCTTCACAGCAGCTCTAACGCTGAGCTCTCTCAGTTGCCCCTTCAATGCAGCTCTAACTCACAGCGCTCTGTGTTGCCCCTTCAACGCAGCTGTAACTCTCACGGATCTCTGTTGCCCTTTCACAGCAGCTCTAACTCTAAGAGCTCTCATTTGCCCCTTCAATGCAGCCCTAACGCACAGCACTCTGGGTTGCCCCTTCAGTGCAGCTCTGACTAAATCTCAGCGCTCTGTGTTTCCCCTTCACAGAAGCTTTCTCAGCGCTCTGTGTAGCCCCTACACAGCAGCTCTAAATCTCAGCGCTGTGTGTTGCCCCTTCACAACAGCTGGAACTCTCACCACTCTCTGTTTCCCTTTCACAGCAGCTCTAACTCTCACCACTCTGTTTCCGCTTCACAGCAGCCCTCACTCTCAACGCTCTGGGTTGCCCATCAACACAGCTGTAACTCAGCGCTCACTGTTGCCCATTCATAGCAGCTATAACTCTCAGCGCTCTGTTGACCCTTCATTGTAGCTCTGACTAAATCTCAGCGCTCTCTGTTGCCCCTTCACACCAGCTCTATGTCGCAGCACAGCGTGTTGCCCCTTCAACGCAGCTCTAACTCTCAGAGCTCTCTGTGTTTCCCCTTCACAGCAGCTCTAACTCTAAGCGCTCTCAGTTGCCCCTTCAATGCAGCTCTATAACTCACAGCACTCTCTGTTCCCAGTTTAACGCAGCTCTAACTCTCACCGCTCTCTGTTGCCCTTCAGAGCAGCTCTGACTATATCTCAGTGCTCTCTGTTTCCCCAAGGCAGCTTTAACTCTCAGCGCTCTCTATTGCCCCTTCACAGGAGCTCTAACTCTCACCGCTCTGTTTGCTAATTGAGAGCAGCTCTAATTCTAAGCGCTCTCAGTTGCCCCTTCACAGCAGCTGTAAACCTCAGCGAGCTCTGTTGCCCCTTCAACGCAGCTCTAACTCTCAGCGCTCGCTGTTGCCCCTTCAGTGCAGCTCTGACTAAATCTCAGCGCGCTGTGTTGCCCCTTCACAGAAACTCTCTCAGCACACTCTGTTGCCCCTTCACAGCAGCTCTAATTCTCAGCGCTGTGTGTTGCCCCTTCACAACAGCTGTAACTCTCACCACTCTCTGTTTCCCCTTCACAGCAGCTCTAACTCTCACCAATCTGTTTCCGCTTCACAGCAGCCCTGACTCTCTACGCTCTCTGTTGCCCCTTCACAGCGGCTTTAACTCTAAGCGCTCTCAGTTGCCCCTTCACAGCAGCTCTAACTCTCAGAGCGCTCTGTTGCCCCTTCAGAGGAGCTCTGACTAAATCTCAGCGCTCTCTGATGACCATTCATAGCAGCTCTAACTCTCAGCGCTCTGGAGCCCCTTCAGAGCAGCTCTGACTAAATCTCAGCGCTCTCTGTTTCCCCTCCAAAGCAGCTTGAACTCTCAGTGTTCTCTATTACCCCTTCACAGGAGCTCTGACTAACTCTCACGGCTCTGTTTGCTACTGGAGAGCAGCTCTAAATCTAAGCGCTCTCATTTACCCCTTCAATGCAGCTCTAACTCACAGCACTCTTTGTTGCCCCTTTAAAGCAGCTCTAACTAGCAGCGCTCTCTGTTGCCCTTCAGAGCAGCTCTGACTTAATCTTAGTGCTCTGTTTCCCCAAGGCAGCTTTAACTCTCAGCACTCTCTATTGCCCGTTCACAGGAGCTCTAAACCTCACCGAGCTTCACAGCAGCTCTAACTCTCAGCGCCCTCTGTTGCCCTTCAGAGCAGCTCTGACTAACTCTCCGTGCTTTCTGTTGACCCTTCAGATCAGTCTGACTAACTCTCAGCGCTCCCAGTTGCCCCTTCACAGCAGCTCTAACTCTCAGCGCCCTGTGTTGCCACTTCAATGCCGTTCTAATTCTCAGCACTCTTTATTGCCCCTTCAGAGCAGCTCTAACTCTCAGCGCTCGCTGTTGCCCCTTCAGTGCAGCTCTGACTAAATCTCAGCGCGCTGTGTTGTCCCTTCACAGAAGCTCTAACTCTCAGTGCGCTCTGTTGCCATTCAGAGTAGCACTGACTAAATCTCAGCGCTTTCTGTGGCCCCTTCACAGCAGCTCTAACTCTCAGAGCGCTCTGTTGCCCCTTCAGAAGAGCTCAGACTAAATCTCAGCGATCTGTGTTGCCCCTTCACAGCAGCTCTAAATCTCAGCGCTGTGTGTTGCCCCTTCACAACAGCTGTAACTCTCACCACTCTCTGTTTCCCCTTCACAGCAGCGCTAACTCTCACCAATCTCTGTTTCCGCTTCACAGCAGCCCTGACTCTCTACACTCTCTGTTGCCCCTTCACAGCGGCTTTAACTCTAAGTGCTCTCAGTTGCCCCTTCACAGCAGCTCTAACTCTCAGACCGCTCTGTTGCCCCTTCAGAAGAGCTCTGACTAAATCTCAGCGCTCTCCGTGGCCCCTTCACAGCAGCTCTACCTCTCAGAGCTCTCTCTGTTGCCCCTTCACAGCAGCTCTAAGTCTCAGCCCTGTCTGTTGCCCCTTCACAGCAGCTCTGACTAACTCTCAGCCCTCTCTGTTGCCCCATCACAGCCGCTCTAACTCTCACCGCTATCTGTTGCCCCATCACAGCCGCTCTAACTCTCACCGCTATCTGTTGCCCCTTCGCAGGAGCTCTAACTCTCAGCGCTATGTGTTGCCCCTTCTCAGCAATGCTAAATCTCAGATCTCTGTGTTGCCTCTTCACAGCAGCTCTAATTCTCAGCGCTGTTTCCCCATCACAGCAGCTCGAACTCTCAGCGCTCTGTGTTGCCCCTTCAACGCAGCTCTAATTCTCAGCGATCCCTGGTGCCACTTCACAGGAGCGCTGACTAACTCTAAAGCGCTCTGTATGGCCCCATCAACGCAGCTCTAACTCTCAAGCCCTCTCTGTTGCCCCTTCACAGGAGCTCTAACACTCAGCCCCCTCTGTTGTCCCTTCCGAGCAGCTCTGACTAAATCTCAGCGATCTGTGTTGCCCCTTCACAGCAGCTCTAACTCTCAGCGCGCTCTGTTGCCCTTCAGAGTAGCACTGACTAAATCTCAGCGCTTTCTGTTGGCCCTTCACAGCAGCTCTAACTCTCAGAGCGCTCTGTTGCCCCTTCAGAGGAGCTCTGACTAAATCTCAGCGCTCTCTGTTGCCCATTCATAGCAGCTATAACTCTCAGCGCTCTGTTGCCCCTTCATAGCAGCTCTGACTAAATCTCAGCGCTCTCTGTGTCCCCTTCACACCAGCTCTATCTCTCAGCGCTGTGTGTTGCCCCTTCAACGCAGCTCTAATTCTCAGCGATCTATGAGCCCCTTCACAGGAGCACTGACTGACTCTCAAGCGCTCTGTGTTGCCACTTCACAGTAACTGTAACTCTAAGTGCACTCAGTTGCCCCTTCTCAGCAGCTCTAACTTCCAGTGCTCTGTGTTGTCCCTTCACAGCAGCTCTAACTTCCAGTGCTCTGTGTTGTCCCTTCACAGCAGCTCTAACGCTGAGCTCTCTCAGTTGCCCCTTCAATGCAGCTCTAACTCACAGCGCTCTGTGTTGCCCCTTCAACGCAGCTGTAACTCTCACGGATCTCTGTTGCCCTTTCACAGCAGCTCTAACTCTCAGCGCGCTCTGTTGCCCTTCAGAGCAGCTCTGACTAACTCTCCGTGCTTTCTGTTGACCCTTCAGATCAGTCTCACTAACTCTCAGCGCTCCCGGTTGCCCCTTCACAGCAGCTCTAACTCTCAGCGCCCTGTGTTGCCCCTTCAACGCAGCTCTAATGCTCAACACTCTTTACTGCCCCTTCACAACAGCAATAAATCAGCGCTCTCCGTTGCCCCTTCACAGCAGCTCTAACTCTCAGCGCCCTGTGTTGCCACTTCAATGCAGTTCTAATTCTCAGCACTCTTTATTGCCTCTTCAGAGCAGCTCTAACTCTCAGAGCACTCTGTTGCCCTTCACAGCAGCTCTGACTAAATCTCAGCGCACTCTGTTTCCCCAAGGCAGCTTTAACTCTCAGCGCTCTCTATTGCCCCTTCACAGGAGCTCTAACTCTCACCGCTCTGTTTGCTACTTGAGAGCAGCTCTAATTCTAAGCGCTCTCAGTTGCCCCTTCACAGCAGCTGTAAACCTCAGCGAGCTCTGTTGCCCCTTCAACGCAGCTCTAACGCTCAGCGCTCGCTGATGCCCCTTCAGTGCAGCTCTGACTAAATCTCAGCGCTTTCTGTTGCCCCTTCACAGCAGCTCTAACTCTCAGAGCGCTCTGTTGCCCCTCCAGAGGAGCTCTGACTAAATCTCAGCGCTCTCTGTGTCCCCTTCCCACCAGCTCTACCTCTCAGCGCTCTGTGTTGCCCCTTCAACGCAGCTCTAATTCTCAGCGATCTCTGGTGCCCCTTCACAGGAGCACTGACCGACTCTCAAGCGCTCTGTGTTGCCCCTTCACAGCAGCTGTAACTCTAAGTGCTCTCAGTTGCCCCTTCTCAGCAGCTCTAACTTCCAGTGCTCTGTGTTGCCCCTTCACAGCAGCTCTAACTCTCAGCGCTCTCTATTGCCCCTTCACAGGAGCTCTGACTAACTCTCACCGCTCTGTTTGCTCCTTCAGAGCAGCTCTAATTCTAAGTGCTCTCAGTTGCCCGTTCACAGCAGCTGTAAACCTCATCGCTCTCTCTTCTCTTGCCCCTTCAACGCAGCTCTAACGCTCAGCGCTCGCTGTTGCCTCTTCAGAGCAGCTCTAACTCTCACCACTCTGTTTCCGCTTCACAGCAGCCCTGACTCTCAACGCTCTGTGTTGCCCCTTCAACGCAGCTGTAACTCAGAGCTCACTGTTGCCCATTCATAGCAGATATAACTCTCAGCCCTGACTGTTGCCCCTTCAGAGCAGCTCTGAATAAATCTCAGCGCTCTCTGTTGCCCCTTCACACCAGCTCTATCTCTCGGCGCTCTGTGCTGCCCCTTCAACGCAGTTCTAACTCTCACCTCTCTCTCTTGCACAGTCACAGCAGCTCTAACTACCTCTCACCGCTATCTGTTGCCCCTTCACAGGAGCTCTAACTCTCAGCGCTATGTGTTGCCCCTTCTCAGCAACGCTAAATCTCACCACTCCGTGTTGCCTCTTCAACGCAGCTCTAATTCTCAGCGATCCCTGGTGCCCCTTCACAGGAGCGCTGACTGACTCTCAAGCGTTGTCTGCTGCCCCTACACAGCAGCTGTAACTCTAAGTGCACTCAGTTGCTCCTTCTCAGCAGCTCTATCTTCCAGTGCTCTCTGTTGCCCCTTCACAGCAGCTCTAACGCTGAGCTCTCTCAGTTGCCCCTTCAATGCAGCTCTAACTCACAGCGCTCTGTGTTGCCCCTTCAACGCAGCTGTAACTCTCACGGATCTCTGTTGCCCTTTCACAGCAGCTCTAACTCTAAGAGCTCTCATTTGCCCCTTCAATGCAGCCCTAACGCACAGCACTCTGGGTTGCCCCTTCAGTGCAGCTCTGACTAAATCTCAGCGCTCTGTGTTTCCCCTTCACAGAAGCTTTCTCAGCGCTCTGTGTAGCCCCTACACAGCAGCTCTAAATCTCAGGGCTGTGTGTTGCCCCTTCACAACAGCTGGAACTCTCACCACTCTCTGTTTCCCTTTCACAGCAGCTCTAACTCTCACCACTCTGTTTCCGCTTCACAGCAGCCCTCACTCTCAACGCTCTGGGTTGCCCATCAACACAGCTGTAACTCAGCGCTCATTGTTGCCCATTCATAGCAGCTATAACTGTCAGCGCTGTGTTGACCCTTCATTGTAGCTCTGACTAAATCTCAGCGCTCTCTGTTGCCCCTTCACACCAGCTCTATCTCTCAGCACACCGTGTTGCCCCTTCAACGCAGCTCTAACTCTCAGAGCTCTCTCTGTTTCCCCTTCACAGCAGCTCTAACTCTAAGCGCTCTCAGTTGCCCCTTCAATGCAGCTCTATAACTCACAGCACTCTCTGTTCCCAGTTTAACGCAGCTCTAACTCTCACCGCTCTCTGTTGCCCTTCAGAGCAGCTCTGACTATATCTCAGTGCTCTGTTTCCCCAAGGCAGCTTTAACTCTCAGCGCTCTCTATTGCCCCTTCACAGGAGCTCTAACTCTCACCGCTCTGTTTGCTAATTGAGAGCAGCTCTAATTCTAAGCGCTCTCAGTTGCCCCTTCACAGCAGCTGTAAACCTCAGCGAGCTCTGTTGCCCCTTCAACGCAGCTCTAACTCTCAGCGCTCGCTGTTGCCCCTTCAGTGCAGCTCTGACTAAATCTCAGCGCGCTGTGTTGCCCCTTCACAGAAACTCTCTCAGCACACTCTGTTGCCCCTTCACAGCAGCTCTAATTCTCAGCGCTGTGTGTTGCCCCTTCACAACAGCTGTAACTCTCACCACTCTCTGTTTCCCCTTCACAGCAGCTCTAACTCTCACCAATCTGTTTCCGCTTCACAGCAGCCCTGACTCTCTACGCTCTCTGTTGCCCCTTCACAGCGGCTTTAACTCTAAGCGCTCTCAGTTGCCCCTTCACAGCAGCTCTAACTCTCAGAGCGCTCTGTTGCCCCTTCAGAGGAGCTCTGACTAAATCTCAGCGCTCTCTGATGACCATTCATAGCAGCTCTAACTCTGAGCGCTCTGGAGCCCCTTCAGAGCAGCTCTGACTAAATCTCAGCGCTCTCTGTTTCCCCTCCAAAGCAGCTTGAACTCTCAGTGTTCTCTATTACCCCTTCACAGGAGCTCTGACTAACTCTCACGGCTCTGTTTGCTACTGGAGAGCAGCTCTAAATCTAAGCGCTCTCATTTACCCCTTCAATGCAGCTCTAACTCACAGCACTCTTTGTTGCCCCTTTAAAGCAGCTCTAACTAGCAGCGCTCTCTGTTGCCCTTCAGAGCAGCTCTGACTTAATCTTAGTGCTCTGTTTCCCCAAGGCAGCTTTAACTCTCAGCACTCTCTATTGCCCGTTCACAGGAGCTCTAAACCTCACCGAGCTTCACAGCAGCTCTAACTCTCAGCGCCCTCTGTTGCCCTTCAGAGCAGCTCTGACTAACTCTCCGTGCTTTCTGTTGACCCTTCAGATCAGTCTGACTAACTCTCAGCGCTCCCAGTTGCCCCTTCACAGCAGCTCTAACTCTCAGCGCCCTGTGTTGCCACTTCAATGCCGTTCTAATTCTCAGCACTCTTTATTGCCCCTTCAGAGCAGCTCTAACTCTCAGCGCTCGCTGTTGCCCCTTCAGTGCAGCTCTGACTAAATCTCAGCGCGCTGTGTTGTCCCTTCACAGAAGCTCTAACTCTCAGTGCGCTCTGTTGCCATTCAGAGTAGCACTGACTAAATCTCAGCGCTTTCTGTGGCCCCTTCACAGCAGCTCTAACTCTCAGAGCGCTCTGTTGCCCCTTCAGAAGAGCTCTGACTAAATCTCAGCGATCTGTGTTGCCCCTTCACAGCAGCTCTAAATCTCAGCGCTGTGTGTTGCCCCTTCACAACAGCTGTAACTCTCACCACTCTCTGTTTCCCCTTCACAGCAGCGCTAACTCTCACCAATCTCTGTTTCCGCTTCACAGCAGCCCTGACTCTCTACACTCTCTGTTGCCCCTTCACAGCGGCTTTAACTCTAAGTGCTCTCAGTTGCCCCTTCACAGCAGCTCTAACTCTCAGACCGCTCTGTTGCCCCTTCAGAAGAGCTCTGACTAAATCTCAGCGCTCTCCGTGGCCCCTTCACAGCAGCTCTACCTCTCAGAGCTCTCTCTGTTGCCCCTTCACAGCAGCTCTAAGTCTCAGCCCTGTCTGTTGCCCCTTCACAGCAGCTCTGACTAACTCTCAGCCCTCTCTGTTGCCCCATCACAGCCGCTCTAACTCTCACCGCTATCTGTTGCCCCATCACAGCCGCTCTAACTCTCACCGCTATCTGTTGCCCCTTCGCAGGAGCTCTAACTCTCAGCGCTATGTGTTGCCCCTTCTCAGCAATGCTAAATCTCAGATCTCTGTGTTGCCTCTTCACAGCAGCTCTAATTCTCAGCGCTGTTTCCCCATCACAGCAGCTCGAACTCTCAGCGCTCTGTGTTGCCCCTTCAACGCAGCTCTAATTCTCAGCGATCTATGAGCCCCTTCACAGGAGCACTGACTGACTCTCAAGCGCTCTGTGTTGCCACTTCACAGTAACTGTAACTCTAAGTGCACTCAGTTGCCCCTTCTCAGCAGCTCTAACTTCCAGTGCTCTGTGTTGTCCCTTCACAGCAGCTCTAACTTCCAGTGCTCTGTGTTGTCCCTTCACAGCAGCTCTAACGCTGAGCTCTCTCAGTTGCCCCTTCAATGCAGCTCTAACTCACAGCGCTCTGTGTTGCCCCTTCAACGCAGCTGTAACTCTCACGGATCTCTGTTGCCCTTTCACAGCAGCTCTAACTCTCAGCGCGCTCTGTTGCCCTTCAGAGCAGCTCTGACTAACTCTCCGTGCTTTCTGTTGACCCTTCAGATCAGTCTCACTAACTCTCAGCGCTCCCGGTTGCCCCTTCACAGCAGCTCTAACTCTCAGCGCCCTGTGTTGCCCCTTCAACGCAGCTCTAATGCTCAACACTCTTTACTGCCCCTTCACAACAGCAATAAATCAGCGCTCTCCGTTGCCCCTTCACAGCAGCTCTAACTCTCAGCGCCCTGTGTTGCCACTTCAATGCAGTTCTAATTCTCAGCACTCTTTATTGCCTCTTCAGAGCAGCTCTAACTCTCAGAGCACTCTGTTGCCCTTCACAGCAGCTCTGACTAAATCTCAGCGCACTCTGTTTCCCCAAGGCAGCTTTAACTCTCAGCGCTCTCTATTGCCCCTTCACAGGAGCTCTAACTCTCACCGCTCTGTTTGCTACTTGAGAGCAGCTCTAATTCTAAGCGCTCTCAGTTGCCCCTTCACAGCAGCTGTAAACCTCAGCGAGCTCTGTTGCCCCTTCAACGCAGCTCTAACGCTCAGCGCTCGCTGATGCCCCTTCAGTGCAGCTCTGACTAAATCTCAGCGCTTTCTGTTGCCCCTTCACAGCAGCTCTAACTCTCAGAGCGCTCTGTTGCCCCTCCAGAGGAGCTCTGACTAAATCTCAGCGCTCTCTGTGTCCCCTTCCCACCAGCTCTACCTCTCAGCGCTCTGTGTTGCCCCTTCAACGCAGCTCTAATTCTCAGCGATCTCTGGTGCCCCTTCACAGGAGCACTGACCGACTCTCAAGCGCTCTGTGTTGCCCCTTCACAGCAGCTGTAACTCTAAGTGCTCTCAGTTGCCCCTTCTCAGCAGCTCTAACTTCCAGTGCTCTGTGTTGCCCCTTCACAGCAGCTCTAACTCTCAGCGCTCTCTATTGCCCCTTCACAGGAGCTCTGACTAACTCTCACCGCTCTGTTTGCTCCTTCAGAGCAGCTCTAATTCTAAGTGCTCTCAGTTGCCCGTTCACAGCAGCTGTAAACCTCATCGCTCTCTCTTCTCTTGCCCCTTCAACGCAGCTCTAACGCTCAGCGCTCGCTGTTGCCTCTTCAGAGCAGCTCTAACTCTCACCACTCTGTTTCCGCTTCACAGCAGCCCTGACTCTCAACGCTCTGTGTTGCCCCTTCAACGCAGCTGTAACTCAGAGCTCACTGTTGCCCATTCATAGCAGATATAACTCTCAGCCCTGACTGTTGCCCCTTCAGAGCAGCTCTGAATAAATCTCAGCGCTCTCTGTTGCCCCTTCACACCAGCTCTATCTCTCGGCGCTCTGTGCTGCCCCTTCAACGCAGTTCTAACTCTCACCTCTCTCTCTTGCACAGTCACAGCAGCTCTAACTACCTCTCACCGCTATCTGTTGCCCCTTCACAGGAGCTCTAACTCTCAGCGCTATGTGTTGCCCCTTCTCAGCAACGCTAAATCTCACCACTCCGTGTTGCCTCTTCAACGCAGCTCTAATTCTCAGCGATCCCTGGTGCCCCTTCACAGGAGCGCTGACTGACTCTCAAGCGTTGTCTGCTGCCCCTACACAGCAGCTGTAACTCTAAGTGCACTCAGTTGCTCCTTCTCAGCAGCTCTATCTTCCAGTGCTCTCTGTTGCCCCTTCACAGCAGCTCTAACGCTGAGCTCTCTCAGTTGCCCCTTCAATGCAGCTCTAACTCACAGCGCTCTGTGTTGCCCCTTCAACGCAGCTGTAACTCTCACGGATCTCTGTTGCCCTTTCACAGCAGCTCTAACTCTAAGAGCTCTCATTTGCCCCTTCAATGCAGCCCTAACGCACAGCACTCTGGGTTGCCCCTTCAGTGCAGCTCTGACTAAATCTCAGCGCTCTGTGTTTCCCCTTCACAGAAGCTTTCTCAGCGCTCTGTGTAGCCCCTACACAGCAGCTCTAAATCTCAGCGCTGTGTGTTGCCCCTTCACAACAGCTGGAACTCTCACCACTCTCTGTTTCCCTTTCACAGCAGCTCTAACTCTCACCACTCTGTTTCCGCTTCACAGCAGCCCTCACTCTCAACGCTCTGGGTTGCCCATCAACACAGCTGTAACTCAGCGCTCATTGTTGCCCATTCATAGCAGCTATAACTGTCAGCGCTGTGTTGACCCTTCATTGTAGCTCTGACTAAATCTCAGCGCTCTCTGTTGCCCCTTCACACCAGCTCTATCTCTCAGCACACCGTGTTGCCCCTTCAACGCAGCTCTAACTCTCAGAGCTCTCTCTGTTTCCCCTTCACAGCAGCTCTAACTCTAAGCGCTCTCAGTTGCCCCTTCAATGCAGCTCTATAACTCACAGCACTCTCTGTTCCCAGTTTAACGCAGCTCTAACTCTCACCGCTCTCTGTTGCCCTTCAGAGCAGCTCTGACTATATCTCAGTGCTCTGTTTCCCCAAGGCAGCTTTAACTCTCAGCGCTCTCTATTGCCCCTTCACAGGAGCTCTAACTCTCACCGCTCTGTTTGCTAATTGAGAGCAGCTCTAATTCTAAGCGCTCTCAGTTGCCCCTTCACAGCAGCTGTAAACCTCAGCGAGCTCTGTTGCCCCTTCAACGCAGCTCTAACTCTCAGCGCTCGCTGTTGCCCCTTCAGTGCAGCTCTGACTAAATCTCAGCGCGCTGTGTTGCCCCTTCACAGAAACTCTCTCAGCACACTCTGTTGCCCCTTCACAGCAGCTCTAATTCTCAGCGCTGTGTGTTGCCCCTTCACAACAGCTGTAACTCTCACCACTCTCTGTTTCCCCTTCACAGCAGCTCTAACTCTCACCAATCTGTTTCCGCTTCACAGCAGCCCTGACTCTCTACGCTCTCTGTTGCCCCTTCACAGCGGCTTTAACTCTAAGCGCTCTCAGTTGCCCCTTCACAGCAGCTCTAACTCTCAGAGCGCTCTGTTGCCCCTTCAGAGGAGCTCTGACTAAATCTCAGCGCTCTCTGATGACCATTCATAGCAGCTCTAACTCTGAGCGCTCTGGAGCCCCTTCAGAGCAGCTCTGACTAAATCTCAGCGCTCTCTGTTTCCCCTCCAAAGCAGCTTGAACTCTCAGTGTTCTCTATTACCCCTTCACAGGAGCTCTGACTAACTCTCACGGCTCTGTTTGCTACTGGAGAGCAGCTCTAAATCTAAGCGCTCTCATTTACCCCTTCAATGCAGCTCTAACTCACAGCACTCTTTGTTGCCCCTTTAAAGCAGCTCTAACTAGCAGCGCTCTCTGTTGCCCTTCAGAGCAGCTCTGACTTAATCTTAGTGCTCTGTTTCCCCAAGGCAGCTTTAACTCTCAGCACTCTCTATTGCCCGTTCACAGGAGCTCTAAACCTCACCGAGCTTCACAGCAGCTCTAACTCTCAGCGCCCTCTGTTGCCCTTCAGAGCAGCTCTGACTAACTCTCCGTGCTTTCTGTTGACCCTTCAGATCAGTCTGACTAACTCTCAGCGCTCCCAGTTGCCCCTTCACAGCAGCTCTAACTCTCAGCGCCCTGTGTTGCCACTTCAATGCCGTTCTAATTCTCAGCACTCTTTATTGCCCCTTCAGAGCAGCTCTAACTCTCAGCGCTCGCTGTTGCCCCTTCAGTGCAGCTCTGACTAAATCTCAGCGCGCTGTGTTGTCCCTTCACAGAAGCTCTAACTCTCAGTGCGCTCTGTTGCCATTCAGAGTAGCACTGACTAAATCTCAGCGCTTTCTGTGGCCCCTTCACAGCAGCTCTAACTCTCAGAGCGCTCTGTTGCCCCTTCAGAAGAGCTCTGACTAAATCTCAGCGATCTGTGTTGCCCCTTCACAGCAGCTCTAAATCTCAGCGCTGTGTGTTGCCCCTTCACAACAGCTGTAACTCTCACCACTCTCTGTTTCCCCTTCACAGCAGCGCTAACTCTCACCAATCTCTGTTTCCGCTTCACAGCAGCCCTGACTCTCTACACTCTCTGTTGCCCCTTCACAGCGGCTTTAACTCTAAGTGCTCTCAGTTGCCCCTTCACAGCAGCTCTAACTCTCAGACCGCTCTGTTGCCCCTTCAGAAGAGCTCTGACTAAATCTCAGCGCTCTCCGTGGCCCCTTCACAGCAGCTCTACCTCTCAGAGCTCTCTCTGTTGCCCCTTCACAGCAGCTCTAAGTCTCAGCCCTGTCTGTTGCCCCTTCACAGCAGCTCTGACTAACTCTCAGCCCTCTCTGTTGCCCCATCACAGCCGCTCTAACTCTCACCGCTATCTGTTGCCCCATCACAGCCGCTCTAACTCTCACCGCTATCTGTTGCCCCTTCGCAGGAGCTCTAACTCTCAGCGCTATGTGTTGCCCCTTCTCAGCAATGCTAAATCTCAGATCTCTGTGTTGCCTCTTCACAGCAGCTCTAATTCTCAGCGCTGTTTCCCCATCACAGCAGCTCGAACTCTCAGCGCTCTGTGTTGCCCCTTCAACGCAGCTCTAATTCTCAGCGATCTATGAGCCCCTTCACAGGAGCACTGACTGACTCTCAAGCGCTCTGTGTTGCCACTTCACAGTAACTGTAACTCTAAGTGCACTCAGTTGCCCCTTCTCAGCAGCTCTAACTTCCAGTGCTCTGTGTTGTCCCTTCACAGCAGCTCTAACTTCCAGTGCTCTGTGTTGTCCCTTCACAGCAGCTCTAACGCTGAGCTCTCTCAGTTGCCCCTTCAATGCAGCTCTAACTCACAGCGCTCTGTGTTGCCCCTTCAACGCAGCTGTAACTCTCACGGATCTCTGTTGCCCTTTCACAGCAGCTCTAACTCTCAGCGCGCTCTGTTGCCCTTCAGAGCAGCTCTGACTAACTCTCCGTGCTTTCTGTTGACCCTTCAGATCAGTCTCACTAACTCTCAGCGCTCCCGGTTGCCCCTTCACAGCAGCTCTAACTCTCAGCGCCCTGTGTTGCCCCTTCAACGCAGCTCTAATGCTCAACACTCTTTACTGCCCCTTCACAACAGCAATAAATCAGCGCTCTCCGTTGCCCCTTCACAGCAGCTCTAACTCTCAGCGCCCTGTGTTGCCACTTCAATGCAGTTCTAATTCTCAGCACTCTTTATTGCCTCTTCAGAGCAGCTCTAACTCTCAGAGCACTCTGTTGCCCTTCACAGCAGCTCTGACTAAATCTCAGCGCACTCTGTTTCCCCAAGGCAGCTTTAACTCTCAGCGCTCTCTATTGCCCCTTCACAGGAGCTCTAACTCTCACCGCTCTGTTTGCTACTTGAGAGCAGCTCTAATTCTAAGCGCTCTCAGTTGCCCCTTCACAGCAGCTGTAAACCTCAGCGAGCTCTGTTGCCCCTTCAACGCAGCTCTAACGCTCAGCGCTCGCTGATGCCCCTTCAGTGCAGCTCTGACTAAATCTCAGCGCTTTCTGTTGCCCCTTCACAGCAGCTCTAACTCTCAGAGCGCTCTGTTGCCCCTCCAGAGGAGCTCTGACTAAATCTCAGCGCTCTCTGTGTCCCCTTCCCACCAGCTCTACCTCTCAGCGCTCTGTGTTGCCCCTTCAACGCAGCTCTAATTCTCAGCGATCTCTGGTGCCCCTTCACAGGAGCACTGACCGACTCTCAAGCGCTCTGTGTTGCCCCTTCACAGCAGCTGTAACTCTAAGTGCTCTCAGTTGCCCCTTCTCAGCAGCTCTAACTTCCAGTGCTCTGTGTTGCCCCTTCACAGCAGCTCTAACTCTCAGCGCTCTCTATTGCCCCTTCACAGGAGCTCTGACTAACTCTCACCGCTCTGTTTGCTCCTTCAGAGCAGCTCTAATTCTAAGTGCTCTCAGTTGCCCGTTCACAGCAGCTGTAAACCTCATCGCTCTCTCTTCTCTTGCCCCTTCAACGCAGCTCTAACGCTCAGCGCTCGCTGTTGCCTCTTCAGAGCAGCTCTAACTCTCACCACTCTGTTTCCGCTTCACAGCAGCCCTGACTCTCAACGCTCTGTGTTGCCCCTTCAACGCAGCTGTAACTCAGAGCTCACTGTTGCCCATTCATAGCAGATATAACTCTCAGCCCTGACTGTTGCCCCTTCAGAGCAGCTCTGAATAAATCTCAGCGCTCTCTGTTGCCCCTTCACACCAGCTCTATCTCTCGGCGCTCTGTGCTGCCCCTTCAACGCAGTTCTAACTCTCACCTCTCTCTCTTGCACAGTCACAGCAGCTCTAACTACCTCTCACCGCTATCTGTTGCCCCTTCACAGGAGCTCTAACTCTCAGCGCTATGTGTTGCCCCTTCTCAGCAACGCTAAATCTCACCACTCCGTGTTGCCTCTTCAACGCAGCTCTAATTCTCAGCGATCCCTGGTGCCCCTTCACAGGAGCGCTGACTGACTCTCAAGCGTTGTCTGCTGCCCCTACACAGCAGCTGTAACTCTAAGTGCACTCAGTTGCTCCTTCTCAGCAGCTCTATCTTCCAGTGCTCTCTGTTGCCCCTTCACAGCAGCTCTAACGCTGAGCTCTCTCAGTTGCCCCTTCAATGCAGCTCTAACTCACAGCGCTCTGTGTTGCCCCTTCAACGCAGCTGTAACTCTCACGGATCTCTGTTGCCCTTTCACAGCAGCTCTAACTCTAAGAGCTCTCATTTGCCCCTTCAATGCAGCCCTAACGCACAGCACTCTGGGTTGCCCCTTCAGTGCAGCTCTGACTAAATCTCAGCGCTCTGTGTTTCCCCTTCACAGAAGCTTTCTCAGCGCTCTGTGTAGCCCCTACACAGCAGCTCTAAATCTCAGCGCTGTGTGTTGCCCCTTCACAACAGCTGGAACTCTCACCACTCTCTGTTTCCCTTTCACAGCAGCTCTAACTCTCACCACTCTGTTTCCGCTTCACAGCAGCCCTCACTCTCAACGCTCTGGGTTGCCCATCAACACAGCTGTAACTCAGCGCTCACTGTTGCCCATTCATAGCAGCTATAACTCTCAGCGCTCTGTTGACCCTTCATTGTAGCTCTGACTAAATCTCAGCGCTCTCTGTTGCCCCTTCACACCAGCTCTATGTCGCAGCACAGCGTGTTGCCCCTTCAACGCAGCTCTAACTCTCAGAGCTCTCTGTGTTTCCCCTTCACAGCAGCTCTAACTCTAAGCGCTCTCAGTTGCCCCTTCAATGCAGCTCTATAACTCACAGCACTCTCTGTTCCCAGTTTAACGCAGCTCTAACTCTCACCGCTCTCTGTTGCCCTTCAGAGCAGCTCTGACTATATCTCAGTGCTCTCTGTTTCCCCAAGGCAGCTTTAACTCTCAGCGCTCTCTATTGCCCCTTCACAGGAGCTCTAACTCTCACCGCTCTGTTTGCTAATTGAGAGCAGCTCTAATTCTAAGCGCTCTCAGTTGCCCCTTCACAGCAGCTGTAAACCTCAGCGAGCTCTGTTGCCCCTTCAACGCAGCTCTAACTCTCAGCGCTCGCTGTTGCCCCTTCAGTGCAGCTCTGACTAAATCTCAGCGCGCTGTGTTGCCCCTTCACAGAAACTCTCTCAGCACACTCTGTTGCCCCTTCACAGCAGCTCTAATTCTCAGCGCTGTGTGTTGCCCCTTCACAACAGCTGTAACTCTCACCACTCTCTGTTTCCCCTTCACAGCAGCTCTAACTCTCACCAATCTGTTTCCGCTTCACAGCAGCCCTGACTCTCTACGCTCTCTGTTGCCCCTTCACAGCGGCTTTAACTCTAAGCGCTCTCAGTTGCCCCTTCACAGCAGCTCTAACTCTCAGAGCGCTCTGTTGCCCCTTCAGAGGAGCTCTGACTAAATCTCAGCGCTCTCTGATGACCATTCATAGCAGCTCTAACTCTCAGCGCTCTGGAGCCCCTTCAGAGCAGCTCTGACTAAATCTCAGCGCTCTCTGTTTCCCCTCCAAAGCAGCTTGAACTCTCAGTGTTCTCTATTACCCCTTCACAGGAGCTCTGACTAACTCTCACGGCTCTGTTTGCTACTGGAGAGCAGCTCTAAATCTAAGCGCTCTCATTTACCCCTTCAATGCAGCTCTAACTCACAGCACTCTTTGTTGCCCCTTTAAAGCAGCTCTAACTAGCAGCGCTCTCTGTTGCCCTTCAGAGCAGCTCTGACTTAATCTTAGTGCTCTGTTTCCCCAAGGCAGCTTTAACTCTCAGCACTCTCTATTGCCCGTTCACAGGAGCTCTAAACCTCACCGAGCTTCACAGCAGCTCTAACTCTCAGCGCCCTCTGTTGCCCTTCAGAGCAGCTCTGACTAACTCTCCGTGCTTTCTGTTGACCCTTCAGATCAGTCTGACTAACTCTCAGCGCTCCCAGTTGCCCCTTCACAGCAGCTCTAACTCTCAGCGCCCTGTGTTGCCACTTCAATGCCGTTCTAATTCTCAGCACTCTTTATTGCCCCTTCAGAGCAGCTCTAACTCTCAGCGCTCGCTGTTGCCCCTTCAGTGCAGCTCTGACTAAATCTCAGCGCGCTGTGTTGTCCCTTCACAGAAGCTCTAACTCTCAGTGCGCTCTGTTGCCATTCAGAGTAGCACTGACTAAATCTCAGCGCTTTCTGTGGCCCCTTCACAGCAGCTCTAACTCTCAGAGCGCTCTGTTGCCCCTTCAGAGGAGCTCCGCCTAAATCTCAGCGATCTGTGTTGCCCCTTCACAGCAGCTCTAAATCTCAGCGCTGTGTGTTGCCCCTTCACAACAGCTGTAACTCTCACCACTCTCTGTTTCCCCTTCACAGCAGCGCTAACTCTCACCAATCTCTGTTTCCGCTTCACAGCAGCCCTGACTCTCTACACTCTCTGTTGCCCCTTCACAGCGGCTTTAACTCTAAGTGCTCTCAGTTGCCCCTTCACAGCAGCTCTAACTCTCAGACCGCTCTGTTGCCCCTTCAGAAGAGCTCTGACTAAATCTCAGCGCTCTCCGTGGCCCCTTCACAGCAGCTCTACCTCTCAGAGCTCTCTCTGTTGCCCCTTCACAGCAGCTCTAAGTCTCAGCCCTGTCTGTTGCCCCTTCACAGCAGCTCTGACTAACTCTCAGCCCTCTCTGTTGCCCCATCACAGCCGCTCTAACTCTCACCGCTATCTGTTGCCCCATCACAGCCGCTCTAACTCTCACCGCTATCTGTTGCCCCTTCGCAGGAGCTCTAACTCTCAGCGCTATGTGTTGCCCCTTCTCAGCAATGCTAAATCTCAGATCTCTGTGTTGCCTCTTCACAGCAGCTCTAATTCTCAGCGCTGTTTCCCCATCACAGCAGCTCGAACTCTCAGCGCTCTGTGTTGCCCCTTCAACGCAGCTCTAATTCTCAGCGATCCCTGGTGCCACTTCACAGGAGCGCTGACTAACTCTAAAGCGCTCTGTATGGCCCCATCAACGCAGCTCTAACTCTCAAGCCCTCTCTGTTGCCCCTTCACAGGAGCTCTAACACTCAGCCCCCTCTGTTGTCCCTTCCGAGCAGCTCTGACTAAATCTCAGCGATCTGTGTTGCCCCTTCACAGCAGCTCTAACTCTCAGCGCGCTCTGTTGCCCTTCAGAGTAGCACTGACTAAATCTCAGCGCTTTCTGTTGGCCCTTCACAGCAGCTCTAACTCTCAGAGCGCTCTGTTGCCCCTTCAGAGGAGCTCTGACTAAATCTCAGCGCTCTCTGTTGCCCATTCATAGCAGCTATAACTCTCAGCGCTCTGTTGCCCCTTCATAGCAGCTCTGACTAAATCTCAGCGCTCTCTGTGTCCCCTTCACACCAGCTCTATCTCTCAGCGCTGTGTGTTGCCCCTTCAACACAGCTCTAATTCTCAGCGATCTATGAGCCCCTTCACAGGAGCACTGACTGACTCTCAAGCGCTCTGTGTTGCCACTTCACAGTAACTGTAACTCTAAGTGCACTCAGTTGCCCCTTCTCAGCAGCTCTAACTTCCAGTGCTCTGTGTTGTCCCTTCACAGCAGCTCTAACTTCCAGTGCTCTGTGTTGTCCCTTCACAGCAGCTCTAACGCTGAGCTCTCTCAGTTGCCCCTTCAATGCAGCTCTAACTCACAGCGCTCTGTGTTGCCCCTTCAACGCAGCTGTAACTCTCACGGATCTCTGTTGCCCTTTCACAGCAGCTCTAACTCTCAGCGCGCTCTGTTGCCCTTCAGAGCAGCTCTGACTAACTCTCCGTGCTTTCTGTTGACCCTTCAGATCAGTCTCACTAACTCTCAGCGCTCCCGGTTGCCCCTTCACAGCAGCTCTAACTCTCAGCGCCCTGTGTTGCCCCTTCAACGCAGCTCTAATGCTCACCACTCTTTACTGCCCCTTCACAACAGCAATAAATCAGCGCTCTCCGTTGCCCCTTCACAGCAGCTCTAACTCTCAGCGCCCTGTGTTGCCACTTCAATGCAGTTCTAATTCTCAGCACTCTTTATTGCCTCTTCAGAGCAGCTCTAACTCTCAGAGCACTCTGTTGCCCTTCACAGCAGCTCTGACTAAATCTCAGCGCACTCTGTTTCCCCAAGGCAGCTTTAACTCTCAGCGCTCTCTATTGCCCCTTCACAGGAGCTCTAACTCTCACCGCTCTGTTTGCTACTTGAGAGCAGCTCTAATTCTAAGCGCTCTCAGTTGCCCCTTCACAGCAGCTGTAAACCTCAGCGAGCTCTGTTGCCCCTTCAACGCAGCTCTAACGCTCAGCGCTCGCTGATGCCCCTTCAGTGCAGCTCTGACTAAATCTCAGCGCTTTCTGTTGCCCCTTCACAGCAGCTCTAACTCTCAGAGCGCTCTGTTGCCCCTCCAGAGGAGCTCTGACTAAATCTCAGCGCTCTCTGTGTCCCCTTCCCACCAGCTCTACCTCTCAGCGCTCTGTGTTGCCCCTTCAACGCAGCTCTAATTCTCAGCGATCTCTGGTGCCCCTTCACAGGAGCACTGACCGACTCTCAAGCGCTCTGTGTTGCCCCTTCACAGCAGCTGTAACTCTAAGTGCTCTCAGTTGCCCCTTCTCAGCAGCTCTAACTTCCAGTGCTCTGTGTTGCCCCTTCACAGCAGCTCTAACTCTCAGCGCTCTCTATTGCCCCTTCACAGGAGCTCTGACTAACTCTCACCGCTCTGTTTGCTCCTTCAGAGCAGCTCTAATTCTAAGTGCTCTCAGTTGCCCGTTCACAGCAGCTGTAAACCTCATCGCTCTCTCTTCTCTTGCCCCTTCAACGCAGCTCTAACGCTCAGCGCTCGCTGTTGCCTCTTCAGAGCAGCTCTAACTCTCACCACTCTGTTTCCGCTTCACAGCAGCCCTGACTCTCAACGCTCTGTGTTGCCCCTTCAACGCAGCTGTAACTCAGAGCTCACTGTTGCCCATTCATAGCAGATATAACTCTCAGCCCTGACTGTTGCCCCTTCAGAGCAGCTCTGAATAAATCTCAGCGCTCTCTGTTGCCCCTTCACACCAGCTCTATCTCTCGGCGCTCTGTGCTGCCCCTTCAACGCAGTTCTAACTCTCACCTCTCTCTCTTGCACAGTCACAGCAGCTCTAACTACCTCTCACCGCTATCTGTTGCCCCTTCACAGGAGCTCTAACTCTCAGCGCTATGTGTTGCCCCTTCTCAGCAACGCTAAATCTCACCACTCCGTGTTGCCTCTTCAACGCAGCTCTAATTCTCAGCGATCCCTGGTGCCCCTTCACAGGAGCGCTGACTGACTCTCAAGCGTTGTCTGCTGCCCCTACACAGCAGCTGTAACTCTAAGTGCACTCAGTTGCTCCTTCTCAGCAGCTCTATCTTCCAGTGCTCTCTGTTGCCCCTTCACAGCAGCTCTAACGCTGAGCTCTCTCAGTTGCCCCTTCAATGCAGCTCTAACTCACAGCGCTCTGTGTTGCCCCTTCAACGCAGCTGTAACTCTCACGGATCTCTGTTGCCCTTTCACAGCAGCTCTAACTCTAAGAGCTCTCATTTGCCCCTTCAATGCAGCCCTAACGCACAGCACTCTGGGTTGCCCCTTCAGTGCAGCTCTGACTAAATCTCAGCGCTCTGTGTTTCCCCTTCACAGAAGCTTTCTCAGCGCTCTGTGTAGCCCCTACACAGCAGCTCTAAATCTCAGGGCTGTGTGTTGCCCCTTCACAACAGCTGGAACTCTCACCACTCTCTGTTTCCCTTTCACAGCAGCTCTAACTCTCACCACTCTGTTTCCGCTTCACAGCAGCCCTCACTCTCAACGCTCTGGGTTGCCCATCAACACAGCTGTAACTCAGCGCTCATTGTTGCCCATTCATAGCAGCTATAACTGTCAGCGCTGTGTTGACCCTTCATTGTAGCTCTGACTAAATCTCAGCGCTCTCTGTTGCCCCTTCACACCAGCTCTATCTCTCAGCACACCGTGTTGCCCCTTCAACGCAGCTCTAACTCTCAGAGCTCTCTCTGTTTCCCCTTCACAGCAGCTCTAACTCTAAGCGCTCTCAGTTGCCCCTTCAATGCAGCTCTATAACTCACAGCACTCTCTGTTCCCAGTTTAACGCAGCTCTAACTCTCACCGCTCTCTGTTGCCCTTCAGAGCAGCTCTGACTATATCTCAGTGCTCTGTTTCCCCAAGGCAGCTTTAACTCTCAGCGCTCTCTATTGCCCCTTCACAGGAGCTCTAACTCTCACCGCTCTGTTTGCTAATTGAGAGCAGCTCTAATTCTAAGCGCTCTCAGTTGCCCCTTCACAGCAGCTGTAAACCTCAGCGAGCTCTGTTGCCCCTTCAACGCAGCTCTAACTCTCAGCGCTCGCTGTTGCCCCTTCAGTGCAGCTCTGACTAAATCTCAGCGCGCTGTGTTGCCCCTTCACAGAAACTCTCTCAGCACACTCTGTTGCCCCTTCACAGCAGCTCTAATTCTCAGCGCTGTGTGTTGCCCCTTCACAACAGCTGTAACTCTCACCACTCTCTGTTTCCCCTTCACAGCAGCTCTAACTCTCACCAATCTGTTTCCGCTTCACAGCAGCCCTGACTCTCTACGCTCTCTGTTGCCCCTTCACAGCGGCTTTAACTCTAAGCGCTCTCAGTTGCCCCTTCACAGCAGCTCTAACTCTCAGAGCGCTCTGTTGCCCCTTCAGAGGAGCTCTGACTAAATCTCAGCGCTCTCTGATGACCATTCATAGCAGCTCTAACTCTGAGCGCTCTGGAGCCCCTTCAGAGCAGCTCTGACTAAATCTCAGCGCTCTCTGTTTCCCCTCCAAAGCAGCTTGAACTCTCAGTGTTCTCTATTACCCCTTCACAGGAGCTCTGACTAACTCTCACGGCTCTGTTTGCTACTGGAGAGCAGCTCTAAATCTAAGCGCTCTCATTTACCCCTTCAATGCAGCTCTAACTCACAGCACTCTTTGTTGCCCCTTTAAAGCAGCTCTAACTAGCAGCGCTCTCTGTTGCCCTTCAGAGCAGCTCTGACTTAATCTTAGTGCTCTGTTTCCCCAAGGCAGCTTTAACTCTCAGCACTCTCTATTGCCCGTTCACAGGAGCTCTAAACCTCACCGAGCTTCACAGCAGCTCTAACTCTCAGCGCCCTCTGTTGCCCTTCAGAGCAGCTCTGACTAACTCTCCGTGCTTTCTGTTGACCCTTCAGATCAGTCTGACTAACTCTCAGCGCTCCCAGTTGCCCCTTCACAGCAGCTCTAACTCTCAGCGCCCTGTGTTGCCACTTCAATGCCGTTCTAATTCTCAGCACTCTTTATTGCCCCTTCAGAGCAGCTCTAACTCTCAGCGCTCGCTGTTGCCCCTTCAGTGCAGCTCTGACTAAATCTCAGCGCGCTGTGTTGCCCCTTCACAGAAACTCTCTCAGCACACTCTGTTGCCCCTTCACAGCAGCTCTAATTCTCAGCGCTGTGTGTTGCCCCTTCACAACAGCTGTAACTCTCACCACTCTCTGTTTCCCCTTCACAGCAGCTCTAACTCTCACCAATCTGTTTCCGCTTCACAGCAGCCCTGACTCTCTACGCTCTCTGTTGCCCCTTCACAGCGGCTTTAACTCTAAGCGCTCTCAGTTGCCCCTTCACAGCAGCTCTAACTCTCAGAGCGCTCTGTTGCCCCTTCAGAGGAGCTCTGACTAAATCTCAGCGCTCTCTGATGACCATTCATAGCAGCTCTAACTCTCAGCGCTCTGGAGCCCCTTCAGAGCAGCTCTGACTAAATCTCAGCGCTCTCTGTTTCCCCTCCAAAGCAGCTTGAACTCTCAGTGTTCTCTATTACCCCTTCACAGGAGCTCTGACTAACTCTCACGGCTCTGTTTGCTACTGGAGAGCAGCTCTAAATCTAAGCGCTCTCATTTACCCCTTCAATGCAGCTCTAACTCACAGCACTCTTTGTTGCCCCTTTAAAGCAGCTCTAACTAGCAGCGCTCTCTGTTGCCCTTCAGAGCAGCTCTGACTTAATCTTAGTGCTCTGTTTCCCCAAGGCAGCTTTAACTCTCAGCACTCTCTATTGCCCGTTCACAGGAGCTCTAAACCTCACCGAGCTTCACAGCAGCTCTAACTCTCAGCGCCCTCTGTTGCCCTTCAGAGCAGCTCTGACTAACTCTCCGTGCTTTCTGTTGACCCTTCAGATCAGTCTGACTAACTCTCAGCGCTCCCAGTTGCCCCTTCACAGCAGCTCTAACTCTCAGCGCCCTGTGTTGCCACTTCAATGCCGTTCTAATTCTCAGCACTCTTTATTGCCCCTTCAGAGCAGCTCTAACTCTCAGCGCTCGCTGTTGCCCCTTCAGTGCAGCTCTGACTAAATCTCAGCGCGCTGTGTTGTCCCTTCACAGAAGCTCTAACTCTCAGTGCGCTCTGTTGCCATTCAGAGTAGCACTGACTAAATCTCAGCGCTTTCTGTGGCCCCTTCACAGCAGCTCTAACTCTCAGAGCGCTCTGTTGCCCCTTCAGAAGAGCTCTGACTAAATCTCAGCGATCTGTGTTGCCCCTTCACAGCAGCTCTAAATCTCAGCGCTGTGTGTTGCCCCTTCACAACAGCTGTAACTCTCACCACTCTCTGTTTCCCCTTCACAGCAGCGCTAACTCTCACCAATCTCTGTTTCCGCTTCACAGCAGCCCTGACTCTCTACACTCTCTGTTGCCCCTTCACAGCGGCTTTAACTCTAAGTGCTCTCAGTTGCCCCTTCACAGCAGCTCTAACTCTCAGACCGCTCTGTTGCCCCTTCAGAAGAGCTCTGACTAAATCTCAGCGCTCTCCGTGGCCCCTTCACAGCAGCTCTACCTCTCAGAGCTCTCTCTGTTGCCCCTTCACAGCAGCTCTAAGTCTCAGCCCTGTCTGTTGCCCCTTCACAGCAGCTCTGACTAACTCTCAGCCCTCTCTGTTGCCCCATCACAGCCGCTCTAACTCTCACCGCTATCTGTTGCCCCATCACAGCCGCTCTAACTCTCACCGCTATCTGTTGCCCCTTCGCAGGAGCTCTAACTCTCAGCGCTATGTGTTGCCCCTTCTCAGCAATGCTAAATCTCAGATCTCTGTGTTGCCTCTTCACAGCAGCTCTAATTCTCAGCGCTGTTTCCCCATCACAGCAGCTCGAACTCTCAGCGCTCTGTGTTGCCCCTTCAACGCAGCTCTAATTCTCAGCGATCTATGAGCCCCTTCACAGGAGCACTGACTGACTCTCAAGCGCTCTGTGTTGCCACTTCACAGTAACTGTAACTCTAAGTGCACTCAGTTGCCCCTTCTCAGCAGCTCTAACTTCCAGTGCTCTGTGTTGTCCCTTCACAGCAGCTCTAACTTCCAGTGCTCTGTGTTGTCCCTTCACAGCAGCTCTAACGCTGAGCTCTCTCAGTTGCCCCTTCAATGCAGCTCTAACTCACAGCGCTCTGTGTTGCCCCTTCAACGCAGCTGTAACTCTCACGGATCTCTGTTGCCCTTTCACAGCAGCTCTAACTCTCAGCGCGCTCTGTTGCCCTTCAGAGCAGCTCTGACTAACTCTCCGTGCTTTCTGTTGACCCTTCAGATCAGTCTCACTAACTCTCAGCGCTCCCGGTTGCCCCTTCACAGCAGCTCTAACTCTCAGCGCCCTGTGTTGCCCCTTCAACGCAGCTCTAATGCTCAACACTCTTTACTGCCCCTTCACAACAGCAATAAATCAGCGCTCTCCGTTGCCCCTTCACAGCAGCTCTAACTCTCAGCGCCCTGTGTTGCCACTTCAATGCAGTTCTAATTCTCAGCACTCTTTATTGCCTCTTCAGAGCAGCTCTAACTCTCAGAGCACTCTGTTGCCCTTCACAGCAGCTCTGACTAAATCTCAGCGCACTCTGTTTCCCCAAGGCAGCTTTAACTCTCAGCGCTCTCTATTGCCCCTTCACAGGAGCTCTAACTCTCACCGCTCTGTTTGCTACTTGAGAGCAGCTCTAATTCTAAGCGCTCTCAGTTGCCCCTTCACAGCAGCTGTAAACCTCAGCGAGCTCTGTTGCCCCTTCAACGCAGCTCTAACGCTCAGCGCTCGCTGATGCCCCTTCAGTGCAGCTCTGACTAAATCTCAGCGCTTTCTGTTGCCCCTTCACAGCAGCTCTAACTCTCAGAGCGCTCTGTTGCCCCTCCAGAGGAGCTCTGACTAAATCTCAGCGCTCTCTGTGTCCCCTTCCCACCAGCTCTACCTCTCAGCGCTCTGTGTTGCCCCTTCAACGCAGCTCTAATTCTCAGCGATCTCTGGTGCCCCTTCACAGGAGCACTGACCGACTCTCAAGCGCTCTGTGTTGCCCCTTCACAGCAGCTGTAACTCTAAGTGCTCTCAGTTGCCCCTTCTCAGCAGCTCTAACTTCCAGTGCTCTGTGTTGCCCCTTCACAGCAGCTCTAACTCTCAGCGCTCTCTATTGCCCCTTCACAGGAGCTCTGACTAACTCTCACCGCTCTGTTTGCTCCTTCAGAGCAGCTCTAATTCTAAGTGCTCTCAGTTGCCCGTTCACAGCAGCTGTAAACCTCATCGCTCTCTCTTCTCTTGCCCCTTCAACGCAGCTCTAACGCTCAGCGCTCGCTGTTGCCTCTTCAGAGCAGCTCTAACTCTCACCACTCTGTTTCCGCTTCACAGCAGCCCTGACTCTCAACGCTCTGTGTTGCCCCTTCAACGCAGCTGTAACTCAGAGCTCACTGTTGCCCATTCATAGCAGATATAACTCTCAGCCCTGACTGTTGCCCCTTCAGAGCAGCTCTGAATAAATCTCAGCGCTCTCTGTTGCCCCTTCACACCAGCTCTATCTCTCGGCGCTCTGTGCTGCCCCTTCAACGCAGTTCTAACTCTCACCTCTCTCTCTTGCACAGTCACAGCAGCTCTAACTACCTCTCACCGCTATCTGTTGCCCCTTCACAGGAGCTCTAACTCTCAGCGCTATGTGTTGCCCCTTCTCAGCAACGCTAAATCTCACCACTCCGTGTTGCCTCTTCAACGCAGCTCTAATTCTCAGCGATCCCTGGTGCCCCTTCACAGGAGCGCTGACTGACTCTCAAGCGTTGTCTGCTGCCCCTACACAGCAGCTGTAACTCTAAGTGCACTCAGTTGCTCCTTCTCAGCAGCTCTATCTTCCAGTGCTCTCTGTTGCCCCTTCACAGCAGCTCTAACGCTGAGCTCTCTCAGTTGCCCCTTCAATGCAGCTCTAACTCACAGCGCTCTGTGTTGCCCCTTCAACGCAGCTGTAACTCTCACGGATCTCTGTTGCCCTTTCACAGCAGCTCTAACTCTAAGAGCTCTCATTTGCCCCTTCAATGCAGCCCTAACGCACAGCACTCTGGGTTGCCCCTTCAGTGCAGCTCTGACTAAATCTCAGCGCTCTGTGTTTCCCCTTCACAGAAGCTTTCTCAGCGCTCTGTGTAGCCCCTACACAGCAGCTCTAAATCTCAGGGCTGTGTGTTGCCCCTTCACAACAGCTGGAACTCTCACCACTCTCTGTTTCCCTTTCACAGCAGCTCTAACTCTCACCACTCTGTTTCCGCTTCACAGCAGCCCTCACTCTCAACGCTCTGGGTTGCCCATCAACACAGCTGTAACTCAGCGCTCATTGTTGCCCATTCATAGCAGCTATAACTGTCAGCGCTGTGTTGACCCTTCATTGTAGCTCTGACTAAATCTCAGCGCTCTCTGTTGCCCCTTCACACCAGCTCTATCTCTCAGCACACCGTGTTGCCCCTTCAACGCAGCTCTAACTCTCAGAGCTCTCTCTGTTTCCCCTTCACAGCAGCTCTAACTCTAAGCGCTCTCAGTTGCCCCTTCAATGCAGCTCTATAACTCACAGCACTCTCTGTTCCCAGTTTAACGCAGCTCTAACTCTCACCGCTCTCTGTTGCCCTTCAGAGCAGCTCTGACTATATCTCAGTGCTCTGTTTCCCCAAGGCAGCTTTAACTCTCAGCGCTCTCTATTGCCCCTTCACAGGAGCTCTAACTCTCACCGCTCTGTTTGCTAATTGAGAGCAGCTCTAATTCTAAGCGCTCTCAGTTGCCCCTTCACAGCAGCTGTAAACCTCAGCGAGCTCTGTTGCCCCTTCAACGCAGCTCTAACTCTCAGCGCTCGCTGTTGCCCCTTCAGTGCAGCTCTGACTAAATCTCAGCGCGCTGTGTTGCCCCTTCACAGAAACTCTCTCAGCACACTCTGTTGCCCCTTCACAGCAGCTCTAATTCTCAGCGCTGTGTGTTGCCCCTTCACAACAGCTGTAACTCTCACCACTCTCTGTTTCCCCTTCACAGCAGCTCTAACTCTCACCAATCTGTTTCCGCTTCACAGCAGCCCTGACTCTCTACGCTCTCTGTTGCCCCTTCACAGCGGCTTTAACTCTAAGCGCTCTCAGTTGCCCCTTCACAGCAGCTCTAACTCTCAGAGCGCTCTGTTGCCCCTTCAGAGGAGCTCTGACTAAATCTCAGCGCTCTCTGATGACCATTCATAGCAGCTCTAACTCTCAGCGCTCTGGAGCCCCTTCAGAGCAGCTCTGACTAAATCTCAGCGCTCTCTGTTTCCCCTCCAAAGCAGCTTGAACTCTCAGTGTTCTCTATTACCCCTTCACAGGAGCTCTGACTAACTCTCACGGCTCTGTTTGCTACTGGAGAGCAGCTCTAAATCTAAGCGCTCTCATTTACCCCTTCAATGCAGCTCTAACTCACAGCACTCTTTGTTGCCCCTTTAAAGCAGCTCTAACTAGCAGCGCTCTCTGTTGCCCTTCAGAGCAGCTCTGACTTAATCTTAGTGCTCTGTTTCCCCAAGGCAGCTTTAACTCTCAGCACTCTCTATTGCCCGTTCACAGGAGCTCTAAACCTCACCGAGCTTCACAGCAGCTCTAACTCTCAGCGCCCTCTGTTGCCCTTCAGAGCAGCTCTGACTAACTCTCCGTGCTTTCTGTTGACCCTTCAGATCAGTCTGACTAACTCTCAGCGCTCCCAGTTGCCCCTTCACAGCAGCTCTAACTCTCAGCGCCCTGTGTTGCCACTTCAATGCCGTTCTAATTCTCAGCACTCTTTATTGCCCCTTCAGAGCAGCTCTAACTCTCAGCGCTCGCTGTTGCCCCTTCAGTGCAGCTCTGACTAAATCTCAGCGCGCTGTGTTGTCCCTTCACAGAAGCTCTAACTCTCAGTGCGCTCTGTTGCCATTCAGAGTAGCACTGACTAAATCTCAGCGCTTTCTGTGGCCCCTTCACAGCAGCTCTAACTCTCAGAGCGCTCTGTTGCCCCTTCAGAAGAGCTCTGACTAAATCTCAGCGATCTGTGTTGCCCCTTCACAGCAGCTCTAAATCTCAGCGCTGTGTGTTGCCCCTTCACAACAGCTGTAACTCTCACCACTCTCTGTTTCCCCTTCACAGCAGCGCTAACTCTCACCAATCTCTGTTTCCGCTTCACAGCAGCCCTGACTCTCTACACTCTCTGTTGCTCCTTCACAGCGGCTTTAACTCTAAGTGCTCTCAGTTGCCCCTTCACAGCAGCTCTAACTCTCAGACCGCTCTGTTGCCCCTTCAGAAGAGCTCTGACTAAATCTCAGCGCTCTCCGTGGCCCCTTCACAGCAGCTCTACCTCTCAGAGCTCTCTCTGTTGCCCCTTCACAGCAGCTCTAAGTCTCAGCCCTGTCTGTTGCCCCTTCACAGCAGCTCTGACTAACTCTCAGCCCTCTCTGTTGCCCCATCACAGCCGCTCTAACTCTCACCGCTATCTGTTGCCCCATCACAGCCGCTCTAACTCTCACCGCTATCTGTTGCCCCTTCGCAGGAGCTCTAACTCTCAGCGCTATGTGTTGCCCCTTCTCAGCAATGCTAAATCTCAGATCTCTGTGTTGCCTCTTCACAGCAGCTCTAATTCTCAGCGCTGTTTCCCCATCACAGCAGCTCGAACTCTCAGCGCTCTGTGTTGCCCCTTCAACGCAGCTCTAATTCTCAGCGATCTATGAGCCCCTTCACAGGAGCACTGACTGACTCTCAAGCGCTCTGTGTTGCCACTTCACAGTAACTGTAACTCTAAGTGCACTCAGTTGCCCCTTCTCAGCAGCTCTAACTTCCAGTGCTCTGTGTTGTCCCTTCACAGCAGCTCTAACTTCCAGTGCTCTGTGTTGTCCCTTCACAGCAGCTCTAACGCTGAGCTCTCTCAGTTGCCCCTTCAATGCAGCTCTAACTCACAGCGCTCTGTGTTGCCCCTTCAACGCAGCTGTAACTCTCACGGATCTCTGTTGCCCTTTCACAGCAGCTCTAACTCTCAGCGCGCTCTGTTGCCCTTCAGAGCAGCTCTGACTAACTCTCCGTGCTTTCTGTTGACCCTTCAGATCAGTCTCACTAACTCTCAGCGCTCCCGGTTGCCCCTTCACAGCAGCTCTAACTCTCAGCGCCCTGTGTTGCCCCTTCAACGCAGCTCTAATGCTCAACACTCTTTACTGCCCCTTCACAACAGCAATAAATCAGCGCTCTCCGTTGCCCCTTCACAGCAGCTCTAACTCTCAGCGCCCTGTGTTGCCACTTCAATGCAGTTCTAATTCTCAGCACTCTTTATTGCCTCTTCAGAGCAGCTCTAACTCTCAGAGCACTCTGTTGCCCTTCACAGCAGCTCTGACTAAATCTCAGCGCACTCTGTTTCCCCAAGGCAGCTTTAACTCTCAGCGCTCTCTATTGCCCCTTCACAGGAGCTCTAACTCTCACCGCTCTGTTTGCTACTTGAGAGCAGCTCTAATTCTAAGCGCTCTCAGTTGCCCCTTCACAGCAGCTGTAAACCTCAGCGAGCTCTGTTGCCCCTTCAACGCAGCTCTAACGCTCAGCGCTCGCTGATGCCCCTTCAGTGCAGCTCTGACTAAATCTCAGCGCTTTCTGTTGCCCCTTCACAGCAGCTCTAACTCTCAGAGCGCTCTGTTGCCCCTCCAGAGGAGCTCTGACTAAATCTCAGCGCTCTCTGTGTCCCCTTCCCACCAGCTCTACCTCTCAGCGCTCTGTGTTGCCCCTTCAACGCAGCTCTAATTCTCAGCGATCTCTGGTGCCCCTTCACAGGAGCACTGACCGACTCTCAAGCGCTCTGTGTTGCCCCTTCACAGCAGCTGTAACTCTAAGTGCTCTCAGTTGCCCCTTCTCAGCAGCTCTAACTTCCAGTGCTCTGTGTTGCCCCTTCACAGCAGCTCTAACTCTCAGCGCTCTCTATTGCCCCTTCACAGGAGCTCTGACTAACTCTCACCGCTCTGTTTGCTCCTTCAGAGCAGCTCTAATTCTAAGTGCTCTCAGTTGCCCGTTCACAGCAGCTGTAAACCTCATCGCTCTCTCTTCTCTTGCCCCTTCAACGCAGCTCTAACGCTCAGCGCTCGCTGTTGCCTCTTCAGAGCAGCTCTAACTCTCACCACTCTGTTTCCGCTTCACAGCAGCCCTGACTCTCAACGCTCTGTGTTGCCCCTTCAACGCAGCTGTAACTCAGAGCTCACTGTTGCCCATTCATAGCAGATATAACTCTCAGCCCTGACTGTTGCCCCTTCAGAGCAGCTCTGAATAAATCTCAGCGCTCTCTGTTGCCCCTTCACACCAGCTCTATCTCTCGGCGCTCTGTGCTGCCCCTTCAACGCAGTTCTAACTCTCACCTCTCTCTCTTGCACAGTCACAGCAGCTCTAACTACCTCTCACCGCTATCTGTTGCCCCTTCACAGGAGCTCTAACTCTCAGCGCTATGTGTTGCCCCTTCTCAGCAACGCTAAATCTCACCACTCCGTGTTGCCTCTTCAACGCAGCTCTAATTCTCAGCGATCCCTGGTGCCCCTTCACAGGAGCGCTGACTGACTCTCAAGCGTTGTCTGCTGCCCCTACACAGCAGCTGTAACTCTAAGTGCACTCAGTTGCTCCTTCTCAGCAGCTCTATCTTCCAGTGCTCTCTGTTGCCCCTTCACAGCAGCTCTAACGCTGAGCTCTCTCAGTTGCCCCTTCAATGCAGCTCTAACTCACAGCGCTCTGTGTTGCCCCTTCAACGCAGCTGTAACTCTCACGGATCTCTGTTGCCCTTTCACAGCAGCTCTAACTCTAAGAGCTCTCATTTGCCCCTTCAATGCAGCCCTAACGCACAGCACTCTGGGTTGCCCCTTCAGTGCAGCTCTGACTAAATCTCAGCGCTCTGTGTTTCCCCTTCACAGAAGCTTTCTCAGCGCTCTGTGTAGCCCCTACACAGCAGCTCTAAATCTCAGCGCTGTGTGTTGCCCCTTCACAACAGCTGGAACTCTCACCACTCTCTGTTTCCCTTTCACAGCAGCTCTAACTCTCACCACTCTGTTTCCGCTTCACAGCAGCCCTCACTCTCAACGCTCTGGGTTGCCCATCAACACAGCTGTAACTCAGCGCTCACTGTTGCCCATTCATAGCAGCTATAACTCTCAGCGCTCTGTTGACCCTTCATTGTAGCTCTGACTAAATCTCAGCGCTCTCTGTTGCCCCTTCACACCAGCTCTATGTCGCAGCACAGCGTGTTGCCCCTTCAACGCAGCTCTAACTCTCAGAGCTCTCTGTGTTTCCCCTTCACAGCAGCTCTAACTCTAAGCGCTCTCAGTTGCCCCTTCAATGCAGCTCTATAACTCACAGCACTCTCTGTTCCCAGTTTAACGCAGCTCTAACTCTCACCGCTCTCTGTTGCCCTTCAGAGCAGCTCTGACTATATCTCAGTGCTCTCTGTTTCCCCAAGGCAGCTTTAACTCTCAGCGCTCTCTATTGCCCCTTCACAGGAGCTCTAACTCTCACCGCTCTGTTTGCTAATTGAGAGCAGCTCTAATTCTAAGCGCTCTCAGTTGCCCCTTCACAGCAGCTGTAAACCTCAGCGAGCTCTGTTGCCCCTTCAACGCAGCTCTAACTCTCAGCGCTCGCTGTTGCCCCTTCAGTGCAGCTCTGACTAAATCTCAGCGCGCTGTGTTGCCCCTTCACAGAAACTCTCTCAGCACACTCTGTTGCCCCTTCACAGCAGCTCTAATTCTCAGCGCTGTGTGTTGCCCCTTCACAACAGCTGTAACTCTCACCACTCTCTGTTTCCCCTTCACAGCAGCTCTAACTCTCACCAATCTGTTTCCGCTTCACAGCAGCCCTGACTCTCTACGCTCTCTGTTGCCCCTTCACAGCGGCTTTAACTCTAAGCGCTCTCAGTTGCCCCTTCACAGCAGCTCTAACTCTCAGAGCGCTCTGTTGCCCCTTCAGAGGAGCTCTGACTAAATCTCAGCGCTCTCTGATGACCATTCATAGCAGCTCTAACTCTCAGCGCTCTGGAGCCCCTTCAGAGCAGCTCTGACTAAATCTCAGCGCTCTCTGTTTCCCCTCCAAAGCAGCTTGAACTCTCAGTGTTCTCTATTACCCCTTCACAGGAGCTCTGACTAACTCTCACGGCTCTGTTTGCTACTGGAGAGCAGCTCTAAATCTAAGCGCTCTCATTTACCCCTTCAATGCAGCTCTAACTCACAGCACTCTTTGTTGCCCCTTTAAAGCAGCTCTAACTAGCAGCGCTCTCTGTTGCCCTTCAGAGCAGCTCTGACTTAATCTTAGTGCTCTGTTTCCCCAAGGCAGCTTTAACTCTCAGCACTCTCTATTGCCCGTTCACAGGAGCTCTAAACCTCACCGAGCTTCACAGCAGCTCTAACTCTCAGCGCCCTCTGTTGCCCTTCAGAGCAGCTCTGACTAACTCTCCGTGCTTTCTGTTGACCCTTCAGATCAGTCTGACTAACTCTCAGCGCTCCCAGTTGCCCCTTCACAGCAGCTCTAACTCTCAGCGCCCTGTGTTGCCACTTCAATGCCGTTCTAATTCTCAGCACTCTTTATTGCCCCTTCAGAGCAGCTCTAACTCTCAGCGCTCGCTGTTGCCCCTTCAGTGCAGCTCTGACTAAATCTCAGCGCGCTGTGTTGTCCCTTCACAGAAGCTCTAACTCTCAGTGCGCTCTGTTGCCATTCAGAGTAGCACTGACTAAATCTCAGCGCTTTCTGTGGCCCCTTCACAGCAGCTCTAACTCTCAGAGCGCTCTGTTGCCCCTTCAGAGGAGCTCCGCCTAAATCTCAGCGATCTGTGTTGCCCCTTCACAGCAGCTCTAAATCTCAGCGCTGTGTGTTGCCCCTTCACAACAGCTGTAACTCTCACCACTCTCTGTTTCCCCTTCACAGCAGCGCTAACTCTCACCAATCTCTGTTTCCGCTTCACAGCAGCCCTGACTCTCTACACTCTCTGTTGCCCCTTCACAGCGGCTTTAACTCTAAGTGCTCTCAGTTGCCCCTTCACAGCAGCTCTAACTCTCAGACCGCTCTGTTGCCCCTTCAGAAGAGCTCTGACTAAATCTCAGCGCTCTCCGTGGCCCCTTCACAGCAGCTCTACCTCTCAGAGCTCTCTCTGTTGCCCCTTCACAGCAGCTCTAAGTCTCAGCCCTGTCTGTTGCCCCTTCACAGCAGCTCTGACTAACTCTCAGCCCTCTCTGTTGCCCCATCACAGCCGCTCTAACTCTCACCGCTATCTGTTGCCCCATCACAGCCGCTCTAACTCTCACCGCTATCTGTTGCCCCTTCGCAGGAGCTCTAACTCTCAGCGCTATGTGTTGCCCCTTCTCAGCAATGCTAAATCTCAGATCTCTGTGTTGCCTCTTCACAGCAGCTCTAATTCTCAGCGCTGTTTCCCCATCACAGCAGCTCGAACTCTCAGCGCTCTGTGTTGCCCCTTCAACGCAGCTCTAATTCTCAGCGATCCCTGGTGCCACTTCACAGGAGCGCTGACTAACTCTAAAGCGCTCTGTATGGCCCCATCAACGCAGCTCTAACTCTCAAGCCCTCTCTGTTGCCCCTTCACAGGAGCTCTAACACTCAGCCCCCTCTGTTGTCCCTTCCGAGCAGCTCTGACTAAATCTCAGCGATCTGTGTTGCCCCTTCACAGCAGCTCTAACTCTCAGCGCGCTCTGTTGCCCTTCAGAGTAGCACTGACTAAATCTCAGCGCTTTCTGTTGGCCCTTCACAGCAGCTCTAACTCTCAGAGCGCTCTGTTGCCCCTTCAGAGGAGCTCTGACTAAATCTCAGCGCTCTCTGTTGCCCATTCATAGCAGCTATAACTCTCAGCGCTCTGTTGCCCCTTCATAGCAGCTCTGACTAAATCTCAGCGCTCTCTGTGTCCCCTTCACACCAGCTCTATCTCTCAGCGCTGTGTGTTGCCCCTTCAACACAGCTCTAATTCTCAGCGATCTATGAGCCCCTTCACAGGAGCACTGACTGACTCTCAAGCGCTCTGTGTTGCCACTTCACAGTAACTGTAACTCTAAGTGCACTCAGTTGCCCCTTCTCAGCAGCTCTAACTTCCAGTGCTCTGTGTTGTCCCTTCACAGCAGCTCTAACTTCCAGTGCTCTGTGTTGTCCCTTCACAGCAGCTCTAACGCTGAGCTCTCTCAGTTGCCCCTTCAATGCAGCTCTAACTCACAGCGCTCTGTGTTGCCCCTTCAACGCAGCTGTAACTCTCACGGATCTCTGTTGCCCTTTCACAGCAGCTCTAACTCTCAGCGCGCTCTGTTGCCCTTCAGAGCAGCTCTGACTAACTCTCCGTGCTTTCTGTTGACCCTTCAGATCAGTCTCACTAACTCTCAGCGCTCCCGGTTGCCCCTTCACAGCAGCTCTAACTCTCAGCGCCCTGTGTTGCCCCTTCAACGCAGCTCTAATGCTCAACACTCTTTACTGCCCCTTCACAACAGCAATAAATCAGCGCTCTCCGTTGCCCCTTCACAGCAGCTCTAACTCTCAGCGCCCTGTGTTGCCACTTCAATGCAGTTCTAATTCTCAGCACTCTTTATTGCCTCTTCAGAGCAGCTCTAACTCTCAGAGCACTCTGTTGCCCTTCACAGCAGCTCTGACTAAATCTCAGCGCACTCTGTTTCCCCAAGGCAGCTTTAACTCTCAGCGCTCTCTATTGCCCCTTCACAGGAGCTCTAACTCTCACCGCTCTGTTTGCTACTTGAGAGCAGCTCTAATTCTAAGCGCTCTCAGTTGCCCCTTCACAGCAGCTGTAAACCTCAGCGAGCTCTGTTGCCCCTTCAACGCAGCTCTAACGCTCAGCGCTCGCTGATGCCCCTTCAGTGCAGCTCTGACTAAATCTCAGCGCTTTCTGTTGCCCCTTCACAGCAGCTCTAACTCTCAGAGCGCTCTGTTGCCCCTCCAGAGGAGCTCTGACTAAATCTCAGCGCTCTCTGTGTCCCCTTCCCACCAGCTCTACCTCTCAGCGCTCTGTGTTGCCCCTTCAACGCAGCTCTAATTCTCAGCGATCTCTGGTGCCCCTTCACAGGAGCACTGACCGACTCTCAAGCGCTCTGTGTTGCCCCTTCACAGCAGCTGTAACTCTAAGTGCTCTCAGTTGCCCCTTCTCAGCAGCTCTAACTTCCAGTGCTCTGTGTTGCCCCTTCACAGCAGCTCTAACTCTCAGCGCTCTCTATTGCCCCTTCACAGGAGCTCTGACTAACTCTCACCGCTCTGTTTGCTCCTTCAGAGCAGCTCTAATTCTAAGTGCTCTCAGTTGCCCGTTCACAGCAGCTGTAAACCTCATCGCTCTCTCTTCTCTTGCCCCTTCAACGCAGCTCTAACGCTCAGCGCTCGCTGTTGCCTCTTCAGAGCAGCTCTAACTCTCACCACTCTGTTTCCGCTTCACAGCAGCCCTGACTCTCAACGCTCTGTGTTGCCCCTTCAACGCAGCTGTAACTCAGAGCTCACTGTTGCCCATTCATAGCAGATATAACTCTCAGCCCTGACTGTTGCCCCTTCAGAGCAGCTCTGAATAAATCTCAGCGCTCTCTGTTGCCCCTTCACACCAGCTCTATCTCTCGGCGCTCTGTGCTGCCCCTTCAACGCAGTTCTAACTCTCACCTCTCTCTCTTGCACAGTCACAGCAGCTCTAACTACCTCTCACCGCTATCTGTTGCCCCTTCACAGGAGCTCTAACTCTCAGCGCTATGTGTTGCCCCTTCTCAGCAACGCTAAATCTCACCACTCCGTGTTGCCTCTTCAACGCAGCTCTAATTCTCAGCGATCCCTGGTGCCCCTTCACAGGAGCGCTGACTGACTCTCAAGCGTTGTCTGCTGCCCCTACACAGCAGCTGTAACTCTAAGTGCACTCAGTTGCTCCTTCTCAGCAGCTCTATCTTCCAGTGCTCTCTGTTGCCCCTTCACAGCAGCTCTAACGCTGAGCTCTCTCAGTTGCCCCTTCAATGCAGCTCTAACTCACAGCGCTCTGTGTTGCCCCTTCAACGCAGCTGTAACTCTCACGGATCTCTGTTGCCCTTTCACAGCAGCTCTAACTCTAAGAGCTCTCATTTGCCCCTTCAATGCAGCCCTAACGCACAGCACTCTGGGTTGCCCCTTCAGTGCAGCTCTGACTAAATCTCAGCGCTCTGTGTTTCCCCTTCACAGAAGCTTTCTCAGCGCTCTGTGTAGCCCCTACACAGCAGCTCTAAATCTCAGCGCTGTGTGTTGCCCCTTCACAACAGCTGGAACTCTCACCACTCTCTGTTTCCCTTTCACAGCAGCTCTAACTCTCACCACTCTGTTTCCGCTTCACAGCAGCCCTCACTCTCAACGCTCTGGGTTGCCCATCAACACAGCTGTAACTCAGCGCTCACTGTTGCCCATTCATAGCAGCTATAACTCTCAGCGCTCTGTTGACCCTTCATTGTAGCTCTGACTAAATCTCAGCGCTCTCTGTTGCCCCTTCACACCAGCTCTATGTCGCAGCACAGCGTGTTGCCCCTTCAACGCAGCTCTAACTCTCAGAGCTCTCTGTGTTTCCCCTTCACAGCAGCTCTAACTCTAAGCGCTCTCAGTTGCCCCTTCAATGCAGCTCTATAACTCACAGCACTCTCTGTTCCCACTTTAACGCAGCTCTAACTCTCACCGCTCTCTGTTGCCCTTCAGAGCAGCTCTGACTATATCTCAGTGCTCTCTGTTTCCCCAAGGCAGCTTTAACTCTCAGCGCTCTCTATTGCCCCTTCACAGGAGCTCTAACTCTCACCGCTCTGTTTGCTAATTGAGAGCAGCTCTAATTCTAAGCGCTCTCAGTTGCCCCTTCACAGCAGCTGTAAACCTCAGCGAGCTCTGTTGCCCCTTCAACGCAGCTCTAACTCTCAGCGCTCGCTGTTGCCCCTTCAGTGCAGCTCTGACTAAATCTCAGCGCGCTGTGTTGCCCCTTCACAGAAACTCTCTCAGCACACTCTGTTGCCCCTTCACAGCAGCTCTAATTCTCAGCGCTGTGTGTTGCCCCTTCACAACAGCTGTAACTCTCACCACTCTCTGTTTCCCCTTCACAGCAGCTCTAACTCTCACCAATCTGTTTCCGCTTCACAGCAGCCCTGACTCTCTACGCTCTCTGTTGCCCCTTCACAGCGGCTTTAACTCTAAGCGCTCTCAGTTGCCCCTTCACAGCAGCTCTAACTCTCAGAGCGCTCTGTTGCCCCTTCAGAGGAGCTCTGACTAAATCTCAGCGCTCTCTGATGACCATTCATAGCAGCTCTAACTCTGAGCGCTCTGGAGCCCCTTCAGAGCAGCTCTGACTAAATCTCAGCGCTCTCTGTTTCCCCTCCAAAGCAGCTTGAACTCTCAGTGTTCTCTATTACCCCTTCACAGGAGCTCTGACTAACTCTCACGGCTCTGTTTGCTACTGGAGAGCAGCTCTAAATCTAAGCGCTCTCATTTACCCCTTCAATGCAGCTCTAACTCACAGCACTCTTTGTTGCCCCTTTAAAGCAGCTCTAACTAGCAGCGCTCTCTGTTGCCCTTCAGAGCAGCTCTGACTTAATCTTAGTGCTCTGTTTCCCCAAGGCAGCTTTAACTCTCAGCACTCTCTATTGCCCGTTCACAGGAGCTCTAAACCTCACCGAGCTTCACAGCAGCTCTAACTCTCAGCGCCCTCTGTTGCCCTTCAGAGCAGCTCTGACTAACTCTCCGTGCTTTCTGTTGACCCTTCAGATCAGTCTGACTAACTCTCAGCGCTCCCAGTTGCCCCTTCACAGCAGCTCTAACTCTCAGCGCCCTGTGTTGCCACTTCAATGCCGTTCTAATTCTCAGCACTCTTTATTGCCCCTTCAGAGCAGCTCTAACTCTCAGCGCTCGCTGTTGCCCCTTCAGTGCAGCTCTGACTAAATCTCAGCGCGCTGTGTTGTCCCTTCACAGAAGCTCTAACTCTCAGTGCGCTCTGTTGCCATTCAGAGTAGCACTGACTAAATCTCAGCGCTTTCTGTGGCCCCTTCACAGCAGCTCTAACTCTCAGAGCGCTCTGTTGCCCCTTCAGAAGAGCTCTGACTAAATCTCAGCGATCTGTGTTGCCCCTTCACAGCAGCTCTAAATCTCAGCGCTGTGTGTTGCCCCTTCACAACAGCTGTAACTCTCACCACTCTCTGTTTCCCCTTCACAGCAGCGCTAACTCTCACCAATCTCTGTTTCCGCTTCACAGCAGCCCTGACTCTCTACGCTCTCTGTTGCCCCTTCACAGCGGCTTTAACTCTAAGTGCTCTCAGTTGCCCCTTCACAGCAGCTCTAACTCTCAGACCGCTCTGTTGCCCCTTCAGAAGAGCTCTGACTAAATCTCAGCGCTCTCCGTGGCCCCTTCACAGCAGCTCTACCTCTCAGAGCTCTCTCTGTTGCCCCTTCACAGCAGCTCTAAGTCTCAGCCCTGTCTGTTGCCCCTTCACAGCAGCTCTGACTAACTCTCAGCCCTCTCTGTTGCCCCATCACAGCCGCTCTAACTCTCACCGCTATCTGTTGCCCCATCACAGCCGCTCTAACTCTCACCGCTATCTGTTGCCCCTTCGCAGGAGCTCTAACTCTCAGCGCTATGTGTTGCCCCTTCTCAGCAATGCTAAATCTCAGATCTCTGTGTTGCCTCTTCACAGCAGCTCTAATTCTCAGCGCTGTTTCCCCATCACAGCAGCTCGAACTCTCAGCGCTCTGTGTTGCCCCTTCAACGCAGCTCTAATTCTCAGCGATCCCTGGTGCCACTTCACAGGAGCGCTGACTAACTCTAAAGCGCTCTGTATGGCCCCATCAACGCAGCTCTAACTCTCAAGCCCTCTCTGTTGCCCCTTCACAGGAGCTCTAACACTCAGCCCCCTCTGTTGTCCCTTCCGAGCAGCTCTGACTAAATCTCAGCGATCTGTGTTGCCCCTTCACAGCAGCTCTAACTCTCAGCGCGCTCTGTTGCCCTTCAGAGTAGCACTGACTAAATCTCAGCGCTTTCTGTTGGCCCTTCACAGCAGCTCTAACTCTCAGAGCGCTCTGTTGCCCCTTCAGAGGAGCTCTGACTAAATCTCAGCGCTCTCTGTTGCCCATTCATAGCAGCTATAACTCTCAGCGCTCTGTTGCCCCTTCATAGCAGCTCTGACTAAATCTCAGCGCTCTCTGTGTCCCCTTCACACCAGCTCTATCTCTCAGCGCTGTGTGTTGCCCCTTCAACACAGCTCTAATTCTCAGCGATCTATGAGCCCCTTCACAGGAGCACTGACTGACTCTCAAGCGCTCTGTGTTGCCACTTCACAGTAGCTGTAACTCTAAGTGCACTCAGTTGCCCCTTCTCAGCAGCTCTAACTTCCAGTGCTCTGTGTTGTCCCTTCACAGCAGCTCTAACGCTGAGCTCTCTCAGTTGCCCCTTCAATGCAGCTCTAACTCACAGCGCTCTGTGTTGCCCCTTCAACGCAGCTGTAACTCTCACGGATCTCTGTTGCCCTTTCACAGCAGCTCTAACTCTCAGCGCGCTCTGTTGCCCTTCAGAGCAGCTCTGACTAACTCTCCGTGCTTTCTGTTGACCCTTCAGATCAGTCTGACTAACTCTCAGCGCTCCCGGTTGCCCCTTCACAGCAGCTCTAACTCTCAGCGCCCTGTGTTGCTCCTTCAACGCAGCTCTAATGCTCACCACTCTTTACTGCCCCTTCACAACAGCAATAAATCAGCGCTCTCCGTTGCCCCTTCACAGCAGCTCTAACTCTCAGCGCCCTGTGTTGCCACTTCAATGCAGTTCTAATTCTCAGCACTCTTTATTGCCTCTTCAGAGCAGCTCTAACTCTCAGAGCACTCTGTTGCCCTTCACAGCAGCTCTGACTAAATCTCAGCGCACTCTGTTTCCCCAAGGCAGCTTTAACTCTCAGTGCTCTCTATTGCCCCTTCACAGGAGCTCTAACTCTCACCGCTCTGTTTGCTACTTGAGAGCAGCTCTAATTCTAAGCGCTCTCAGTTGCCCCTTCACAGCAGCTGTAAACCTCAGCGAGCTCTGTTGCCCCTTCAACGCAGCTCTAACGCTCAGCGCTCGCTGATGCCCCTTCAGTGCAGCTCTGACTAAATCTCAGCGCTTTCTGTTGCCCCTTCACAGCAGCTCTAACTCTCAGAGCGCTCTGTTGCCCCTCCAGAGGAGCTCTGACTAAATCTCAGCGCTCTCTGTGTCCCCTTCACACCAGCTCTACCTCTCAGCGCTCTGTGTTGCCCCTTCAACGCAGCTCTAATTCTCAGCGATCTCTGGTGCCCCTTCACAGGAGCACTGACCGACTCTCAAGCGCTCTGTGTTGCCCCTTCACAGCAGCTGTAACTCTAAGTGCTCTCAGTTGCCCCTTCTCAGCAGCTCTAACTTCCAGTGCTCTGTGTTGCCCCTTCACAGCAGCTCTAACTCTCAGCGCTCTCTATTGCCCCTTCACAGGAGCTCTGACTAACTCTCACCGCTCTGTTTGCTCCTTCAGAGCAGCTCTAATTCTAAGCGCTCTCAGTTGCCCGTTCACAGCAGCTGTAAACCTCATCGCTCTCTCTTCTCTTGCCCCTTCAACGCAGCTCTAACGCTCAGCGCTCGCTGTTGCCTCTTCAGAGCAGCTCTAACTCTCACCACTCTGTTTCCGCTTCACAGCAGCCCTGACTCTCAACGCTCTGTGTTGCCCCTTCAACGCAGCTGTAACTCAGAGCTCACTGTTGCCCATTCATAGCAGATATAACTCTCAGCCCTGACTGTTGCCCCTTCAGAGCAGCTCTGAATAAATCTCAGCGCTCTCTGTTGCCCCTTCACACCAGCTCTATCTCTCGGCGCTCTGTGCTGCCCCTTCAACGCAGTTCTAACTCTCACCTCTCTCTCTTGCACAGTCACAGCAGCTCTAACTACCTCTCACCGCTATCTGTTGCCCCTTCACAGGAGCTCTAACTCTCAGCGCTATGTGTTGCCCCTTCTCAGCAACGCTAAATCTCACCACTCCGTGTTGCCTCTTCAACGCAGCTCTAATTCTCAGCGATCCCTGGTGCCCCTTCACAGGAGCGCTGACTGACTCTCAAGCGTTGTCTGCTGCCCCTACACAGCAGCTGTAACTCTAAGTGCACTCAGTTGCTCCTTCTCAGCAGCTCTATCTTCCAGTGCTCTCTGTTGCCCCTTCACAGCAGCTCTAACGCTGAGCTCTCTCAGTTGCCCCTTCAATGCAGCTCTAACTCACAGCGCTCTGTGTTGCCCCTTCAACGCAGCTGTAACTCTCACGGATCTCTGTTGCCCTTTCACAGCAGCTCTAACTCTAAGAGCTCTCATTTGCCCCTTCAATGCAGCCCTAACGCACAGCACTCTGGGTTGCCCCTTCAGTGCAGCTCTGACTAAATCTCAGCGCTCTGTGTTTCCCCTTCACAGAAGCTTTCTCAGCGCTCTGTGTAGCCCCTACACAGCAGCTCTAAATCTCAGCGCTGTGTGTTGCCCCTTCACAACAGCTGGAACTCTCACCACTCTCTGTTTCCCTTTCACAGCAGCTCTAACTCTCACCACTCTGTTTCCGCTTCACAGCAGCCCTCACTCTCAACGCTCTGGGTTGCCCATCAACACAGCTGTAACTCAGCGCTCACTGTTGCCCATTCATAGCAGCTATAACTCTCAGCGCTCTGTTGACCCTTCATTGTAGCTCTAAATCTCAGCGCTCTCTGTTGCCCCTTCACACCAGCTCTATCTCTCAGCACACCGTGTTGCCCCTTCAACGCAGCTCTAACTCTCAGAGCTCTCTCTGTTTCCCCTTCACAGCAGCTCTAACTCTAAGCGCTCTCAGTTGCCCCTTCAATGCAGCTCTATAACTCACAGCACTCTCTGTTCCCACTTTAACGCAGCTCTAACTCTCACCGCTCTCTGTTGCCCTTCAGAGCAGCTCTGACTAAATCTCAGTGTTCTCTGTTTCCCCAAGGCAGCTTTAACTCTCAGCGCTCTCTATTGCCCCTTCACAGGAGCTCTAACTCTCACCGCTCTGTTTGCTAATTGAGAGCAGCTCTAATTCTAAGCGCTCTCAGTTGCCCCTTCACAGCAGCTGTAAACCTCAGCGAGCTCTGTTGCCCCTTCAACGCAGCTCTAACTCTCAGCGCTCGCTGTTGCCCCTTCAGTGCAGCTCTGACTAAATCTCAGCGCGCTGTGTTGCCCCTTCACAGAAACTCTCTCAGCACGCTCTGTTGCCCCTTCACAGCAGCTCTAACTCTCAGCGCGCTCTGTTGCCCTTCAGAGTAGCACTAAATCTCAGCGCTTTCTGTGGCCCCTTCACAGCAGCTCTAACTCTCATAGCGCTCTGTTGCCCCTTCAGAGGAGCTCCGCCTAAATCTCAGCGATCTGTGTTGCCCCTTCACAGCAGCTCTAAATCTCAGCGCTGTGTGTTGCCCCTTCACAACAGCTGTAACTCTCACCACTCTCTGTTTCCCCTTCACAGCAGCTCTAACTCTCACCAATCTGTTTCCGCTTCACAGCAGCCCTGACTCTCTACGCTCTCTGTTGCCCCTTCACAGCGGCTTTAACTCTAAGTGCTCTCAATTGCCCCTTCACAGCAGCTCTAACTCTCAGAGCGCTCTGTTGCCCCTTCAGAGCAGCTCTGACTGAATCTCAGCGCTCTCTGTTTCCCCTCCACAGCACCTCTATCTCTCAGCGCTGTTTGCTTCTTCAGAGCAGCTCTAATTCTAAGCGCTCTCACTTGCCCCTTCACAGCAGCTGTGAACCTCAGCGAGCTCTGTTGCCGCTTCACAGCAGCTCTAACTCACAGCACTCTTTGTTGCCCCTTTAACGCAGCTGTAACTAGCAGCGCTCTCTGTTGCCCTTCAGAGCAGCCCTGACTGAATCTCAGCGCTCTCTGTTTCCCCTCCACAGCAGTTCTATCTCTCAGCGCTCTGTTTGCTTCTTCACAGCAGCTCTAATTCTAAGCGCTCTCAGTTGCCCCTTCACAGCAGCTCTGAACCTCAGCGAGCTCTGTTGCCCCTTCACAGCAGCTCTAACTCTCACCGCTGTGTGTTGCCCCTTCACAACAGCTCTAACTCTCACCATTCTGTTTCCGCTTCACAGCAGCCCTGACTCTCAACGCTCTGTGTTGCCCCTTCAACGCAGCTCTAACTCTCAGCGCTCGCTGTTGCCCCTTCAGTGCAGCTCTCACTAAATCTCAGCGCTCTGTGTTGCCCCTTCACAGAAGCTCTCTCAGCGCTCTCTGTTGCCCTTCAGAGCAGCTCTGACTAAATCTCAGCGCTCTCTGTTTCCCCTCCACAGCAGCTCAATCTCTCAGCGCTGTTTGCTTCTTCAGAGCAGCTCTAATTCTAAGCCCTCTCAGTTGCCCCTTCACAGCAGCTCTAAACCTCACCGAGATTCACAGCAGCTCTAACTCTCAGCGTGCTCTGTTGCCCTTCAGAGCAGCTCTGACTAACTCTCCGTGCTTTCTGTTGACCCTTCAGATCAGTCTGACTAACTCTCAGCGCTCCCGGTTGCCCCTTCAGAGCAGCTCTAACTCTCAGAGCACTCTGTTGCCCTTCAGAGGAGCTCTAACTCTCACCGCTCTCTGTTGCCCTTCAGAGCAGCTCTGACTAAATCTCAGTGCTCTCTGTTTCCCCAAGGCAGCTTTAACTCTCAGCGCTCTCAATTGCCCCTTCACAGGAGCTCTAACTCTCACCGCTCTGTTTGCTACTTGAGAGCAGCTCTAATTCTAAGCGCTCTCAGTTGCCCCTTCACAGCAGCTGTAAACCTCAGCGAGCTCTGTTGCCCCTTCAACGCAGCTCTAACTCTCAGCGCTCGCTGTTGCCCCTTCAGTGCAGCTCTGACTAAATCTCAGCGCGCTGTGTTGCCCCTTCACCGCAGCTCTAACTCTCAGCGCGCTCTGTTGCCCTTCAGAGTAGCACTGACTAAATCTCAGCGCTTTCTGTTGCCCCTTCACAGCAGCTCTAACGCTGAGCTCTCTCAGTTGCCCCTTCAATGCAGCTCTAACTCACAGCGCTCTGTGTTGCCCCTTCAACGCAGCTGTAACTCTTACGGATCTCTGTTGCTCTTTCACAGCAGCTCTAACTCTAAGAGCTCTCATTTGCCCCTTCAATGCAGCCCTAACGCACAGCACTCTGGGTTGCCCCTTCAGTGCAGCTCTGACTAAATCTCAATGCTCTGTGTTTCCCCTTCACAGAAGCTTTCTCAGCGCTCTGTGTAGCCCCTACACAGCAGCTCTAAATCTCAGGGCTGTGTGTTGCCCCTTCACAACAGCTGGAACTCTCACCACTCTCTGTTTCCCTTTCACAGCAGCTCTAATTCTCACCACTCTGTTTCCGCTTCACAGCAGCCCTCACTCTCAACGCTCTGGGTTGCCCATCAACACAGCTGTAACTCAGCGCTCATTGTTGCCCATTCATAGCAGCTATAACTGTCAGCGCTGTGTTGACCCTTCATTGTAGCTCTGACTAAATCTCAGCGCTCTCTGTTGCCCCTTCACACCAGCTCTATCTCTCAGCACACCGTGTTGCCCCTTCAACGCAGCTCTAACTCTCAGAGCTCTCTCTGTTTCCCCTTCACAGCAGCTCTAACTCTAAGCGCTCTCAGTTGCCCCTTCAATGCAGCTCTATAACTCACAGCACTCTCTGTTCCCAGTTTAACGCAGCTCTAACTCTCACCGCTCTCTGTTGCCCTTCAGAGCAGCTCTGACTATATCTCAGTGCTCTGTTTCCCCAAGGCAGCTTTAACTCTCAGCGCTCTCTATTGCCCCTTCACAGGAGCTCTAACTCTCACCGCTCTGTTTGCTAATTGAGAGCAGCTCTAATTCTAAGCGCTCTCAGTTGCCCCTTCACAGCAGCTGTAAACCTCAGCGAGCTCTGTTGCCCCTTCAACGCAGCTCTAACTCTCAGCGCTCGCTGTTGCCCCTTCAGTGCAGCTCTGACTAAATGTCAGCGCGCTGTGTTGCCCCTTCACAAAAACTCTCTCAGCACGCTCTGTTGCCCCTTCACAGCAGCTCTAATTCTCAGCGCTGTGTGTTGCCCCTTCACAACAGCTGTAACTCTCACCACTCTCTGTTTCCCCTTCACAGCAGCTCTAACTCTCACCAATCTGTTTCCGCTTCACAGCAGCCCTGACTCTCTACGCTCTCTGTTGCCCCTTCACAGCGGCTTTAACTCTAAGCGCTCTCAGTTGCCCCTTCACAGCAGCTCTAACTCTCAGAGCGCTCTGTTGCCCCTTCAGAGGAGCTCTGACTAAATCTCAGCGCTCTCTGATGACCATTCATAGCAGCTCTAACTCTGAGCGCTCTGGAGCCCCTTCAGAGCAGCTCTGACTAAATCTCAGCGCTCTCTGTTTCCCCTCCAAAGCAGCTTGAACTCTCAGTGTTCTCTATTACCCCTTCACAGGAGCTCTGACTAACTCTCACGGCTCTGTTTGCTACTGGAGAGCAGCTCTAAATCTAAGCGCTCTCATTTACCCCTTCAATGCAGCTCTAACTCACAGCACTCTTTGTTGCCCCTTTAAAGCAGCTCTAACTAGCAGCGCTCTCTGTTGCCCTTCAGAGCAGCTCTGACTTAATCTTAGTGCTCTGTTTCCCCAAGGCAGCTTTAACTCTCAGCACTCTCTATTGCCCGTTCACAGGAGCTCTAAACCTCACCGAGCTTCACAGCAGCTCTAACTCTCAGCGCCCTCTGTTGCCCTTCAGAGCAGCTCTGACTAACTCTCCGTGCTTTCTGTTGACCCTTCAGATCAGTCTGACTAACTCTCAGCGCTCCCAGTTGCCCCTTCACAGCAGCTCTAACTCTCAGCGCCCTGTGTTGCCACTTCAATGCCGTTCTAATTCTCAGCACTCTTTATTGCCCCTTCAGAGCAGCTCTAACTCTCAGCGCTCGCTGTTGCCCCTTCAGTGCAGCTCTGACTAAATCTCAGCGCGCTGTGTTGTCCCTTCACAGAAGCTCTAACTCTCAGTGCGCTCTGTTGCCATTCAGAGTAGCACTGACTAAATCTCAGCGCTTTCTGTGGCCCCTTCACAGCAGCTCTAACTCTCAGAGCGCTCTGTTGCCCCTTCAGAAGAGCTCTGACTAAATCTCAGCGATCTGTGTTGCCCCTTCACAGCAGCTCTAAATCTCAGCGCTGTGTGTTGCCCCTTCACAACAGCTGTAACTCTCACCACTCTCTGTTTCCCCTTCACAGCAGCGCTAACTCTCACCAATCTCTGTTTCCGCTTCACAGCAGCCCTGACTCTCTACGCTCTCTGTTGCCCCTTCACAGCGGCTTTAACTCTAAGTGCTCTCAGTTGCCCCTTCACAGCAGCTCTAACTCTCAGACCGCTCTGTTGCCCCTTCAGAAGAGCTCTGACTAAATCTCAGCGCTCTCCGTGGCCCCTTCACAGCAGCTCTACCTCTCAGAGCTCTCTCTGTTGCCCCTTCACAGCAGCTCTAAGTCTCAGCCCTGTCTGTTGCCCCTTCACAGCAGCTCTGACTAACTCTCAGCCCTCTCTGTTGCCCCATCACAGCCGCTCTAACTCTCACCGCTATCTGTTGCCCCATCACAGCCGCTCTAACTCTCACCGCTATCTGTTGCCCCTTCGCAGGAGCTCTAACTCTCAGCGCTATGTGTTGCCCCTTCTCAGCAATGCTAAATCTCAGATCTCTGTGTTGCCTCTTCACAGCAGCTCTAATTCTCAGCGCTGTTTCCCCATCACAGCAGCTCGAACTCTCAGCGCTCTGTGTTGCCCCTTCAACGCAGCTCTAATTCTCAGCGATCCCTGGTGCCACTTCACAGGAGCGCTGACTAACTCTAAAGCGCTCTGTATGGCCCCATCAACGCAGCTCTAACTCTCAAGCCCTCTCTGTTGCCCCTTCACAGGAGCTCTAACACTCAGCCCCCTCTGTTGTCCCTTCCGAGCAGCTCTGACTAAATCTCAGCGATCTGTGTTGCCCCTTCACAGCAGCTCTAACTCTCAGCGCGCTCTGTTGCCCTTCAGAGTAGCACTGACTAAATCTCAGCGCTTTCTGTTGGCCCTTCACAGCAGCTCTAACTCTCAGAGCGCTCTGTTGCCCCTTCAGAGGAGCTCTGACTAAATCTCAGCGCTCTCTGTTGCCCATTCATAGCAGCTATAACTCTCAGCGCTCTGTTGCCCCTTCATAGCAGCTCTGACTAAATCTCAGCGCTCTCTGTGTCCCCTTCACACCAGCTCTATCTCTCAGCGCTGTGTGTTGCCCCTTCAACACAGCTCTAATTCTCAGCGATCTATGAGCCCCTTCACAGGAGCACTGACTGACTCTCAAGCGCTCTGTGTTGCCACTTCACAGTAGCTGTAACTCTAAGTGCACTCAGTTGCCCCTTCTCAGCAGCTCTAACTTCCAGTGCTCTGTGTTGTCCCTTCACAGCAGCTCTAACGCTGAGCTCTCTCAGTTGCCCCTTCAATGCAGCTCTAACTCACAGCGCTCTGTGTTGCCCCTTCAACGCAGCTGTAACTCTCACGGATCTCTGTTGCCCTTTCACAGCAGCTCTAACTCTCAGCGCGCTCTGTTGCCCTTCAGAGCAGCTCTGACTAACTCTCCGTGCTTTCTGTTGACCCTTCAGATCAGTCTGACTAACTCTCAGCGCTCCCGGTTGCCCCTTCACAGCAGCTCTAACTCTCAGCGCCCTGTGTTGCCCCTTCAACGCAGCTCTAATGCTCACCACTCTTTACTGCCCCTTCACAACAGCAATAAATCAGCGCTCTCCGTTGCCCCTTCACAGCAGCTCTAACTCTCAGCGCCCTGTGTTGCCACTTCAATGCAGTTCTAATTCTCAGCACTCTTTATTGCCTCTTCAGAGCAGCTCTAACTCTCAGAGCACTCTGTTGCCCTTCACAGCAGCTCTGACTAAATCTCAGCGCACTCTGTTTCCCCAAGGCAGCTTTAACTCTCAGCGCTCTCTATTGCCCCTTCACAGGAGCTCTAACTCTCACCGCTCTGTTTGCTACTTGAGAGCAGCTCTAATTCTAAGCGCTCTCAGTTGCCCCTTCACAGCAGCTGTAAACCTCAGCGAGCTCTGTTGCCCCTTCAACGCAGCTCTAACGCTCAGCGCTCGCTGATGCCCCTTCAGTGCAGCTCTGACTAAATCTCAGCGCTTTCTGTTGCCCCTTCACAGCAGCTCTAACTCTCAGAGCGCTCTGTTGCCCCTCCAGAGGAGCTCTGACTAAATCTCAGCGCTCTCTGTGTCCCCTTCCCACCAGCTCTACCTCTCAGCGCTCTGTGTTGCCCCTTCAACGCAGCTCTAATTCTCAGCGATCTCTGGTGCCCCTTCACAGGAGCACTGACCGACTCTCAAGCGCTCTGTGTTGCCCCTTCACAGCAGCTGTAACTCTAAGTGCTCTCAGTTGCCCCTTCTCAGCAGCTCTAACTTCCAGTGCTCTGTGTTGCCCCTTCACAGCAGCTCTAACTCTCAGCGCTCTCTATTGCCCCTTCACAGGAGCTCTGACTAACTCTCACCGCTCTGTTTGCTCCTTCAGAGCAGCTCTAATTCTAAGCGCTCTCAGTTGCCCGTTCACAGCAGCTGTAAACCTCATCGCTCTCTCTTCTCTTGCCCCTTCAACGCAGCTCTAACGCTCAGCGCTCGCTGTTGCCTCTTCAGAGCAGCTCTAACTCTCACCACTCTGTTTCCGCTTCACAGCAGCCCTGACTCTCAACGCTCTGTGTTGCCCCTTCAACGCAGCTGTAACTCAGAGCTCACTGTTGCCCATTCATAGCAGATATAACTCTCAGCCCTGACTGTTGCCCCTTCAGAGCAGCTCTGAATAAATCTCAGCGCTCTCTGTTGCCCCTTCACACCAGCTCTATCTCTCGGCGCTCTGTGCTGCCCCTTCAACGCAGTTCTAACTCTCACCTCTCTCTCTTGCACAGTCACAGCAGCTCTAACTACCTCTCACCGCTATCTGTTGCCCCTTCACAGGAGCTCTAACTCTCAGCGCTATGTGTTGCCCCTTCTCAGCAACGCTAAATCTCACCACTCCGTGTTGCCTCTTCAACGCAGCTCTAATTCTCAGCGATCCCTGGTGCCCCTTCACAGGAGCGCTGACTGACTCTCAAGCGTTGTCTGCTGCCCCTACACAGCAGCTGTAACTCTAAGTGCACTCAGTTGCTCCTTCTCAGCAGCTCTATCTTCCAGTGCTCTCTGTTGCCCCTTCACAGCAGCTCTAACGCTGAGCTCTCTCAGTTGCCCCTTCAATGCAGCTCTAACTCACAGCGCTCTGTGTTGCCCCTTCAACGCAGCTGTAACTCTCACGGATCTCTGTTGCCCTTTCACAGCAGCTCTAACTCTAAGAGCTCTCATTTGCCCCTTCAATGCAGCCCTAACGCACAGCACTCTGGGTTGCCCCTTCAGTGCAGCTCTGACTAAATCTCAGCGCTCTGTGTTTCCCCTTCACAGAAGCTTTCTCAGCGCTCTGTGTAGCCCCTACACAGCAGCTCTAAATCTCAGCGCTGTGTGTTGCCCCTTCACAACAGCTGGAACTCTCACCACTCTCTGTTTCCCTTTCACAGCAGCTCTAACTCTCACCACTCTGTTTCCGCTTCACAGCAGCCCTCACTCTCAACGCTCTGGGTTGCCCATCAACACAGCTGTAACTCAGCGCTCACTGTTGCCCATTCATAGCAGCTATAACTCTCAGCGCTCTGTTGACCCTTCATTGTAGCTCTGACTAAATCTCAGTGCTCTCTGTTGCCCCTTCACACCAGCTCTATCTCTCAGCACACCGTGTTGCCCCTTCAACGCAGCTCTAACTCTCAGAGCTCTCTCTGTTTCCCCTTCACAGCAGCTCTAACTCTAAGCGCTCTCAGTTGCCCCTTCAATGCAGCTCTATAACTCACAGCACTCTCTGTTCCCACTTTAACGCAGCTCTAACTCTCACCGCTCTCTGTTGCCCTTCAGAGCAGCTCTGACTAAATCTCAGTGTTCTCTGTTTCCCCAAGGCAGCTTTAACTCTCAGCGCTCTCTATTGCCCCTTCACAGGAGCTCTAACTCTCACCGCTCTGTTTGCTAATTGAGAGCAGCTCTAATTCTAAGCGCTCTCAGTTGCCCCTTCACAGCAGCTGTAAACCTCAGCGAGCTCTGTTGCCCCTTCAACGCAGCTCTAACTCTCAGCGCTCGCTGTTGCCCCTTCAGTGCAGCTCTGACTAAATGTCAGCGCGCTGTGTTGCCCCTTCACAGAAACTCTCTCAGCACGCTCTGTTGCCCCTTCACAGCAGCTCTAACTCTCAGCGCGCTCTGTTGCCCTTCAGAGTAGCACTAAATCTCAGCGCTTTCTGTGGCCCCTTCACAGCAGCTCTAACTCTCATAGCGCTCTGTTGCCCCTTCAGAGGAGCTCCGCCTAAGTTTCAGCGATCTGTGTTGCCCCTTCACAGCAGCTCTAAATCTCAGCGCTGTGTGTTGCCCCTTCACAACAGCTGTAACTCTCACCACTCTCTGTTTCCCCTTCACAGCAGCTCTAACTCTCACCAATCTGTTTCCGCTTCACAGCAGCCCTGACTCTCTACGCTCTCTGTTGCCCCTTCACAGCGGCTTTAACTCTAAGTGCTCTCAATTGCCCCTTCACAGCAGCTCTAACTCTCAGAGCGCTCTGTTGCCCCTTCAGAGCAGCTCTGACTGAATCTCAGCGCTCTCTGTTTCCCCTCCACAGCACCTCTATCTCTCAGCGCTGTTTGCTTCTTCAGAGCAGCTCTAATTCTAAGCGCTCTCACTTGCCCCTTCACAGCAGCTGTGAACCTCAGCGAGCTCTGTTGCCGCTTCACAGCAGCTCTAACTCACAGCACTCTTTGTTGCCCCTTTAACGCAGCTGTAACTAGCAGCGCTCTCTGTTGCCCTTCAGAGCAGCCCTGACTGAATCTCAGCGCTCTCTGTTTCCCCTCCACAGCAGTTCTATCTCTCAGCGCTCTGTTTGCTTCTTCACAGCAGCTCTAATTCTAAGCGCTCTCAGTTGCCCCTTCACAGCAGCTCTGAACCTCAGCGAGCTCTGTTGCCCCTTCACAGCAGCTCTAACTCTCACCGCTGTGTGTTGCCCCTTCACAACAGCTCTAACTCTCACCATTCTGTTTCCGCTTCACAGCAGCCCTGACTCTCAACGCTCTGTGTTGCCCCTTCAACGCAGCTCTAACTCTCAGCGCTCGCTGTTGCCCCTTCAGTGCAGCTCTCACTAAATCTCAGCGCTCTGTGTTGCCCCTTCACAGAAGCTCTCTCAGCGCTCTCTGTTGCCCTTCAGAGCAGCTCTGACTAAATCTCAGCGCTCTCTGTTTCCCCTCCACAGCAGCTCAATCTCTCAGCGCTGTTTGCTTCTTCAGAGCAGCTCTAATTCTAAGCCCTCTCAGTTGCCCCTTCACAGCAGCTCTAAACCTCACCGAGATTCACAGCAGCTCTAACTCTCAGCGTGCTCTGTTGCCCTTCAGAGCAGCTCTGACTAACTCTCCGTGCTTTCTGTTGACCCTTCAGATCAGTCTGACTAACTCTCAGCGCTCCCGGTTGCCCCTTCAGAGCAGCTCTCACTCTCAGAGCACTCTGTTGCCCTTCAGAGGAGCTCTAACTCTCACCGCTCTCTGTTGCCCTTCAGAGCAGCTCTGACTAAATCTCAGTGCTCTCTGTTTCCCCAAGGCAGCTTTAACTCTCAGCGCTCTCAATTGCCCCTTCACAGGAGCTCTAACTCTCACCGCTCTGTTTGCTACTTGAGAGCAGCTCTAATTCTAAGCGCTCTCAGTTGCCCCTTCACAGCAGCTGTAAACCTCAGCGAGCTCTGTTGCCCCTTCAACGCAGCTCTAACTCTCAGCGCTCGCTGTTGCCCCTTCAGTGCAGCTCTGACTAAATCTCAGCGCGCTGTGTTGCCCCTTCACCGCAGCTCTAACTCTCAGCGCGCTCTGTTGCCCTTCAGAGTAGCACTGACTAAATCTCAGCGCTTTCTGTTGCCCCTTCACAGCAGCTCTAACGCTGAGCTCTCTCAGTTGCCCCTTCAATGCAGCTCTAACTCACAGCGCTCTGTGTTGCCCCTTCAACGCAGCTGTAACTCTTACGGATCTCTGTTGCTCTTTCACAGCAGCTCTAACTCTAAGAGCTCTCATTTGCCCCTTCAATGCAGCCCTAACGCACAGCACTCTGGGTTGCCCCTTCAGTGCAGCTCTGACTAAATCTCAATGCTCTGTGTTTCCCCTTCACAGAAGCTTTCTCAGCGCTCTGTGTAGCCCCTACACAGCAGCTCTAAATCTCAGGGCTGTGTGTTGCCCCTTCACAACAGCTGGAACTCTCACCACTCTCTGTTTCCCTTTCACAGCAGCTCTAACTCTCACCACTCTGTTTCCGCTTCACAGCAGCCCTCACTCTCAACGCTCTGGGTTGCCCATCAACACAGCTGTAACTCAGCGCTCATTGTTGCCCATTCATAGCAGCTATAACTGTCAGCGCTGTGTTGACCCTTCATTGTAGCTCTGACTAAATCTCAGCGCTCTCTGTTGCCCCTTCACACCAGCTCTATCTCTCAGCACACCGTGTTGCCCCTTCAACGCAGCTCTAACTCTCAGAGCTCTCTCTGTTTCCCCTTCACAGCAGCTCTAACTCTAAGCGCTCTCAGTTGCCCCTTCAATGCAGCTCTATAACTCACAGCACTCTCTGTTCCCAGTTTAACGCAGCTCTAACTCTCACCGCTCTCTGTTGCCCTTCAGAGCAGCTCTGACTATATCTCAGTGCTCTGTTTCCCCAAGGCAGCTTTAACTCTCAGCGCTCTCTATTGCCCCTTCACAGGAGCTCTAACTCTCACCGCTCTGTTTGCTAATTGAGAGCAGCTCTAATTCTAAGCGCTCTCAGTTGCCCCTTCACAGCAGCTGTAAACCTCAGCGAGCTCTGTTGCCCCTTCAACGCAGCTCTAACTCTCAGCGCTCGCTGTTGCCCCTTCAGTGCAGCTCTGACTAAATCTCAGCGCGCTGTGTTGCCCCTTCACAGAAACTCTCTCAGCACACTCTGTTGCCCCTTCACAGCAGCTCTAATTCTCAGCGCTGTGTGTTGCCCCTTCACAACAGCTGTAACTCTCACCACTCTCTGTTTCCCCTTCACAGCAGCTCTAACTCTCACCAATCTGTTTCCGCTTCACAGCAGCCCTGACTCTCTACGCTCTCTGTTGCCCCTTCACAGCGGCTTTAACTCTAAGCGCTCTCAGTTGCCCCTTCACAGCAGCTCTAACTCTCAGAGCGCTCTGTTGCCCCTTCAGAGGAGCTCTGACTAAATCTCAGCGCTCTCTGATGACCATTCATAGCAGCTCTAACTCTGAGCGCTCTGGAGCCCCTTCAGAGCAGCTCTGACTAAATCTCAGCGCTCTCTGTTTCCCCTCCAAAGCAGCTTGAACTCTCAGTGTTCTCTATTACCCCTTCACAGGAGCTCTGACTAACTCTCACGGCTCTGTTTGCTACTGGAGAGCAGCTCTAAATCTAAGCGCTCTCATTTACCCCTTCAATGCAGCTCTAACTCACAGCACTCTTTGTTGCCCCTTTAAAGCAGCTCTAACTAGCGGCGCTCTCTGTTGCCCTTCAGAGCAGCTCTGACTTAATCTTAGTGCTCTGTTTCCCCAAGGCAGCTTTAACTCTCAGCACTCTCTATTGCCCGTTCACAGGAGCTCTAAACCTCACCGAGCTTCACAGCAGCTCTAACTCTCAGCGCCCTCTGTTGCCCTTCAGAGCAGCTCTGACTAACTCTCCGTGCTTTCTGTTGACCCTTCAGATCAGTCTGACTAACTCTCAGCGCTCCCAGTTGCCCCTTCACAGCAGCTCTAACTCTCAGCGCCCTGTGTTGCCACTTCAATGCCGTTCTAATTCTCAGCACTCTTTATTGCCCCTTCAGAGCAGCTCTAACTCTCAGCGCTCGCTGTTGCCCCTTCAGTGCAGCTCTGACTAAATCTCAGCGCGCTGTGTTGTCCCTTCACAGAAGCTCTAACTCTCAGTGCGCTCTGTTGCCATTCAGAGTAGCACTGACTAAATCTCAGCGCTTTCTGTGGCCCCTTCACAGCAGCTCTAACTCTCAGAGCGCTCTGTTGCCCCTTCAGAAGAGCTCTGACTAAATCTCAGCGATCTGTGTTGCCCCTTCACAGCAGCTCTAAATCTCAGCGCTGTGTGTTGCCCCTTCACAACAGCTGTAACTCTCACCACTCTCTGTTTCCCCTTCACAGCAGCGCTAACTCTCACCAATCTCTGTTTCCGCTTCACAGCAGCCCTGACTCTCTACGCTCTCTGTTGCCCCTTCACAGCGGCTTTAACTCTAAGTGCTCTCAGTTGCCCCTTCACAGCAGCTCTAACTCTCAGACCGCTCTGTTGCCCCTTCAGAAGAGCTCTGACTAAATCTCAGCGCTCTCCGTGGCCCCTTCACAGCAGCTCTACCTCTCAGAGCTCTCTCTGTTGCCCCTTCACAGCAGCTCTAAGTCTCAGCCCTGTCTGTTGCCCCTTCACAGCAGCTCTGACTAACTCTCAGCCCTCTCTGTTGCCCCATCACAGCCGCTCTAACTCTCACCGCTATCTGTTGCCCCATCACAGCCGCTCTAACTCTCACCGCTATCTGTTGCCCCTTCGCAGGAGCTCTAACTCTCAGCGCTATGTGTTGCCCCTTCTCAGCAATGCTAAATCTCAGATCTCTGTGTTGCCTCTTCACAGCAGCTCTAATTCTCAGCGCTGTTTCCCCATCACAGCAGCTCGAACTCTCAGCGCTCTGTGTTGCCCCTTCAACGCAGCTCTAATTCTCAGCGATCCCTGGTGCCACTTCACAGGAGCGCTGACTAACTCTAAAGCGCTCTGTATGGCCCCATCAACGCAGCTCTAACTCTCAAGCCCTCTCTGTTGCCCCTTCACAGGAGCTCTAACACTCAGCCCCCTCTGTTGTCCCTTCCGAGCAGCTCTGACTAAATCTCAGCGATCTGTGTTGCCCCTTCACAGCAGCTCTAACTCTCAGCGCGCTCTGTTGCCCTTCAGAGTAGCACTGACTAAATCTCAGCGCTTTCTGTTGGCCCTTCACAGCAGCTCTAACTCTCAGAGCGCTCTGTTGCCCCTTCAGAGGAGCTCTGACTAAATCTCAGCGCTCTCTGTTGCCCATTCATAGCAGCTATAACTCTCAGCGCTCTGTTGCCCCTTCATAGCAGCTCTGACTAAATCTCAGCGCTCTCTGTGTCCCCTTCACACCAGCTCTATCTCTCAGCGCTGTGTGTTGCCCCTTCAACACAGCTCTAATTCTCAGCGATCTATGAGCCCCTTCACAGGAGCACTGACTGACTCTCAAGCGCTCTGTGTTGCCACTTCACAGTAGCTGTAACTCTAAGTGCACTCAGTTGCCCCTTCTCAGCAGCTCTAACTTCCAGTGCTCTGTGTTGTCCCTTCACAGCAGCTCTAACTTCCAGTGCTCTGTGTTGTCCCTTCACAGCAGCTCTAACGCTGAGCTCTCTCAGTTGCCCCTTCAATGCAGCTCTAACTCACAGCGCTCTGTGTTGCCCCTTCAACGCAGCTGTAACTCTCACGGATCTCTGTTGCCCTTTCACAGCAGCTCTAACTCTCAGCGCGCTCTGTTGCCCTTCAGAGCAGCTCTGACTAACTCTCCGTGCTTTCTGTTGACCCTTCAGATCAGTCTGACTAACTCTCAGCGCTCCCGGTTGCCCCTTCACAGCAGCTCTAACTCTCAGCGCCCTGTGTTGCCCCTTCAACGCAGCTCTAATGCTCACCACTCTTTACTGCCCCTTCACAACAGCAATAAATCAGCGCTCTCCGTTGCCCCTTCACAGCAGCTCTAACTCTCAGCGCCCTGTGTTGCCACTTCAATGCAGTTCTAATTCTCAGCACTCTTTATTGCCTCTTCAGAGCAGCTCTAACTCTCAGAGCACTCTGTTGCCCTTCACAGCAGCTCTGACTAAATCTCAGCGCACTCTGTTTCCCCAAGGCAGCTTTAACTCTCAGCGCTCTCTATTGCCCCTTCACAGGAGCTCTAACTCTCACCGCTCTGTTTGCTACTTGAGAGCAGCTCTAATTCTAAGCGCTCTCAGTTGCCCCTTCACAGCAGCTGTAAACCTCAGCGAGCTCTGTTGCCCCTTCAACGCAGCTCTAACGCTCAGCGCTCGCTGATGCCCCTTCAGTGCAGCTCTGACTAAATCTCAGCGCTTTCTGTTGCCCCTTCACAGCAGCTCTAACTCTCAGAGCGCTCTGTTGCCCCTCCAGAGGAGCTCTGACTAAATCTCAGCGCTCTCTGTGTCCCCTTCACACCAGCTCTACCTCTCAGCGCTCTGTGTTGCCCCTTCAACGCAGCTCTAATTCTCAGCGATCTCTGGTGCCCCTTCACAGGAGCACTGACCGACTCTCAAGCGCTCTGTGTTGCCCCTTCACAGCAGCTGTAACTCTAAGTGCTCTCAGTTGCCCCTTCTCAGCAGCTCTAACTTCCAGTGCTCTGTGTTGCCCCTTCACAGCAGCTCTAACTCTCAGCGCTCTCTATTGCCCCTTCACAGGAGCTCTGACTAACTCTCACCGCTCTGTTTGCTCCTTCAGAGCAGCTCTAATTCTAAGTGCTCTCAGTTGCCCGTTCACAGCAGCTGTAAACCTCATCGCTCTCTCTTCTCTTGCCCCTTCAACGCAGCTCTAACGCTCAGCGCTCGCTGTTGCCTCTTCAGAGCAGCTCTAACTCTCACCACTCTGTTTCCGCTTCACAGCAGCCCTGACTCTCAACGCTCTGTGTTGCCCCTTCAACGCAGCTGTAACTCAGAGCTCACTGTTGCCCATTCATAGCAGATATAACTCTCAGCCCTGACTGTTGCCCCTTCAGAGCAGCTCTGAATAAATCTCAGCGCTCTCTGTTGCCCCTTCACACCAGCTCTATCTCTCGGCGCTCTGTGCTGCCCCTTCAACGCAGTTCTAACTCTCACCTCTCTCTCTTGCACAGTCACAGCAGCTCTAACTACCTCTCACCGCTATCTGTTGCCCCTTCACAGGAGCTCTAACTCTCAGCGCTATGTGTTGCCCCTTCTCAGCAACGCTAAATCTCACCACTCCGTGTTGCCTCTTCAACGCAGCTCTAATTCTCAGCGATCCCTGGTGCCCCTTCACAGGAGCGCTGACTGACTCTCAAGCGTTGTCTGCTGCCCCTACACAGCAGCTGTAACTCTAAGTGCACTCAGTTGCTCCTTCTCAGCAGCTCTATCTTCCAGTGCTCTCTGTTGCCCCTTCACAGCAGCTCTAACGCTGAGCTCTCTCAGTTGCCCCTTCAATGCAGCTCTAACTCACAGCGCTCTGTGTTGCCCCTTCAACGCAGCTGTAACTCTCACGGATCTCTGTTGCCCTTTCACAGCAGCTCTAACTCTAAGAGCTCTCATTTGCCCCTTCAATGCAGCCCTAACGCACAGCACTCTGGGTTGCCCCTTCAGTGCAGCTCTGACTAAATCTCAGCGCTCTGTGTTTCCCCTTCACAGAAGCTTTCTCAGCGCTCTGTGTAGCCCCTACACAGCAGCTCTAAATCTCAGCGCTGTGTGTTGCCCCTTCACAACAGCTGGAACTCTCACCACTCTCTGTTTCCCTTTCACAGCAGCTCTAACTCTCACCACTCTGTTTCCGCTTCACAGCAGCCCTCACTCTCAACGCTCTGGGTTGCCCATCAACACAGCTGTAACTCAGCGCTCACTGTTGCCCATTCATAGCAGCTATAACTCTCAGCGCTCTGTTGACCCTTCATTGTAGCTCTGACTAAATCTCAGCGCTCTCTGTTGCCCCTTCACACCAGCTCTATGTCGCAGCACAGCGTGTTGCCCCTTCAACGCAGCTCTAACTCTCAGAGCTCTCTGTGTTTCCCCTTCACAGCAGCTCTAACTCTAAGCGCTCTCAGTTGCCCCTTCAATGCAGCTCTATAACTCACAGCACTCTCTGTTCCCAGTTTAACGCAGCTCTAACTCTCACCGCTCTCTGTTGCCCTTCAGAGCAGCTCTGACTATATCTCAGTGCTCTCTGTTTCCCCAAGGCAGCTTTAACTCTCAGCGCTCTCTATTGCCCCTTCACAGGAGCTCTAACTCTCACCGCTCTGTTTGCTAATTGAGAGCAGCTCTAATTCTAAGCGCTCTCAGTTGCCCCTTCACAGCAGCTGTAAACCTCAGCGAGCTCTGTTGCCCCTTCAACGCAGCTCTAACTCTCAGCGCTCGCTGTTGCCCCTTCAGTGCAGCTCTGACTAAATCTCAGCGCGCTGTGTTGCCCCTTCACAGAAACTCTCTCAGCACACTCTGTTGCCCCTTCACAGCAGCTCTAATTCTCAGCGCTGTGTGTTGCCCCTTCACAACAGCTGTAACTCTCACCACTCTCTGTTTCCCCTTCACAGCAGCTCTAACTCTCACCAATCTGTTTCCGCTTCACAGCAGCCCTGACTCTCTACGCTCTCTGTTGCCCCTTCACAGCGGCTTTAACTCTAAGCGCTCTCAGTTGCCCCTTCACAGCAGCTCTAACTCTCAGAGCGCTCTGTTGCCCCTTCAGAGGAGCTCTGACTAAATCTCAGCGCTCTCTGATGACCATTCATAGCAGCTCTAACTCTCAGCGCTCTGGAGCCCCTTCAGAGCAGCTCTGACTAAATCTCAGCGCTCTCTGTTTCCCCTCCAAAGCAGCTTGAACTCTCAGTGCTCTTTATTACCCCTTCACAGGAGCTCTGACTAACTCTCACGGCTCTGTTTGCTACTGGAGAGCAGCTCTAAATCTAAGCGCTCTCATTTACCCCTTCAATGCAGCTCTAACTCACAGCACTCTTTGTTGCCCCTTTAAAGCAGCTCTAACTAGCAGCGCTCTCTGTTGCCCTTCAGAGCAGCTCTGACTTAATCTTAGTGCTCTGTTTCCCCAAGGCAGCTTTAACTCTCAGCGCTCTCTATTGCCCCTTCACAGCAGCTCTAAACCTCACCGAGCTTCACAGCAGCTCTAACTCTCAGCGCCCTCTGTTGCCCTTCAGAGCAGCTCTGACTAACTCTCCGTGCTTTCTGTTGACCCTTCAGATCAGTCTGACTAACTCTCAGCGCTCCCAGTTGCCCCTTCACAGCAGCTCTAACTCTCAGCGCCCTGTGTTGCCACTTCAATGCCGTTCTAATTCTCAGCACTCTTTATTGCCCCTTCAGAGCAGCTCTAACTCTCAGCGCTCGCTGTTGCCCCTTCAGTGCAGCTCTGACTAAATCTCAGCGCGCTGTGTTGTCCCTTCACAGAAGCTCTAACTCTCAGTGCGCTCTGTTGCCATTCAGAGTAGCACTGACTAAATCTCAGCGCTTTCTGTGGCCCCTTCACAGCAGCTCTAACTCTCAGAGCGCTCTGTTGCCCCTTCAGAAGAGCTCTGACTAAATCTCAGCGATCTGTGTTGCCCCTTCACAGCAGCTCTAAATCTCAGCGCTGTGTGTTGCCCCTTCACAACAGCTGTAACTCTCACCACTCTCTGTTTCCCCTTCACAGCAGCGCTAACTCTCACCAATCTCTGTTTCCGCTTCACAGCAGCCCTGACTCTCTACGCTCTCTGTTGCCCCTTCACAGCGGCTTTAACTCTAAGTGCTCTCAGTTGCCCCTTCACAGCAGCTCTAACTCTCAGACCGCTCTGTTGCCCCTTCAGAAGAGCTCTGACTAAATCTCAGCGCTCTCCGTGGCCCCTTCACAGCAGCTCTACCTCTCAGAGCTCTCTCTGTTGCCCCTTCACAGCAGCTCTAAGTCTCAGCCCTGTCTGTTGCCCCTTCACAGCAGCTCTGACTAACTCTCAGCCCTCTCTGTTGCCCCATCACAGCCGTTCTAACTCTCACCGCTATCTGTTGCCCCATCACAGCCGCTCTAACTCTCACCGCTATCTGTTGCCCCTTCGCAGGAGCTCTAACTCTCAGCGCTATGTGTTGCCCCTTCTCAGCAATGCTAAATCTCAGATCTCTGTGTTGCCTCTTCACAGCAGCTCTAATTCTCAGCGCTGTTTCCCCATCACAGCAGCTCGAACTCTCAGCGCTCTGTGTTGCCCCTTCAACGCAGCTCTAATTCTCAGCGATCCCTGGTGCCACTTCACAGGAGCGCTGACTAACTCTAAAGCGCTCTGTATGGCCCCATCAACGCAGCTCTAACTCTCAAGCCCTCTCTGTTGCCCCTTCACAGGAGCTCTAACACTCAGCCCCCTCTGTTGTCCCTTCCGAGCAGCTCTGACTAAATCTCAGCGATCTGTGTTGCCCCTTCACAGCAGCTCTAACTCTCAGCGCGCTCTGTTGCCCTTCAGAGTAGCACTGACTAAATCTCAGCGCTTTCTGTTGGCCCTTCACAGCAGCTCTAACTCTCACAGCGCTCTGTTGCCCCTTCAGAGGAGCTCTGACTAAATCTCAGCGCTCTCTGTTGCCCATTCATAGCAGCTATAACTCTCAGCGCTCTGTTGCCCCTTCATAGCAGCTCTGACTAAATCTCGGCGCTCTCTGTGTCCCCTTCACACCAGCTCTATCTCTCAGCGCTGTGTGTTGCCCCTTCAACACAGCTCTAATTCTCAGCGATCTATGAGCCCCTTCACAGGAGCACTGACTGACTCTCAAGCGCTCTGTGTTGCCACTTCACAGTAGCTGTAACTCTAAGTGCACTCAGTTGCCCCTTCTCAGCAGCTCTAACTTCCAGTGCTCTGTGTTGTCCCTTCACAGCAGCTCTAACGCTGAGCTCTCTCAGTTGCCCCTTCAATGCAGCTCTAACTCACAGCGCTCTGTGTTGCCCCTTCAACGCAGCTGTAACTCTCACGGATCTCTGTTGCCCTTTCACAGCAGCTCTAACTCTCAGCGCGCTCTGTTGCCCTTCAGAGCAGCTCTGACTAACTCTCCGTGCTTTCTGTTGACCCTTCAGATCAGTCTGACTAACTCTCAGCGCTCCCGGTTGCCCCTTCACAGCAGCTCTAACTCTCAGCGCCCTGTGTTGCCCCTTCAACGCAGCTCTAATGCTCACCACTCTTTACTGCCCCTTCACAACAGCAATAAATCAGCGCTCTCCGTTGCCCCTTCACAGCAGCTCTAACTCTCAGCGCCCTGTGTTGCCACTTCAATGCAGTTCTAATTCTCAGCACTCTTTATTGCCTCTTCAGAGCAGCTCTAACTCTCAGAGCACTCTGTTGCCCTTCACAGCAGCTCTGACTAAATCTCAGCGCACTCTGTTTCCCCAAGGCAGCTTTAACTCTCAGCGCTCTCTATTGCCCCTTCACAGGAGCTCTAACTCTCACCGCTCTGTTTGCTACTTGAGAGCAGCTCTAATTCTAAGCGCTCTCAGTTGCCCCTTCACAGCAGCTGTAAACCTCAGCGAGCTCTGTTGCCCCTTCAACGCAGCTCTAACGCTCAGCGCTCGCTGATGCCCCTTCAGTGCAGCTCTGACTAAATCTCAGCGCTTTCTGTTACCCCTTCACAGCAGCTCTAACTCTCAGAGCGCTCTGTTGCCCCTCCAGAGGAGCTCTGACTAAATCTCAGCGCTCTCTGTGTCCCCTTCCCACCAGCTCTACCTCTCAGCGCTCTGTGTTGCCCCTTCAACGCAGCTCTAATTCTCAGCGATCTCTGGTGCCCCTTCACAGGAGCACTGACCGACTCTCAAGCGCTCTGTGTTGCCCCTTCACAGCAGCTGTAACTCTAAGTGCTCTCAGTTGCCCCTTCTCAGCAGCTCTAACTTCCAGTGCTCTGTGTTGCCCCTTCACAGCAGCTCTAACTCTCAGCGCTCTCTATTGCCCCTTCACAGGAGCTCTGACTAACTCTCACCGCTCTGTTTGCTCCTTCAGAGCAGCTCTAATTCTAAGCGCTCTCAGTTGCCCGTTCACAGCAGCTGTAAACCTCATCGCTCTCTCTTCTCTTGCCCCTTCAACGCAGCTCTAACGCTCAGCGCTCGCTGTTGCCTCTTCAGAGCAGCTCTAACTCTCACCACTCTGTTTCCGCTTCACAGCAGCCCTGACTCTCAACGCTCTGTGTTGCCCCTTCAACGCAGCTGTAACTCAGAGCTCACTGTTGCCCATTCATAGCAGATATAACTCTCAGCCCTGACTGTTGCCCCTTCAGAGCAGCTCTGAATAAATCTCAGCGCTCTCTGTTGCCCCTTCACACCAGCTCTATCTCTCGGCGCTCTGTGCTGCCCCTTCAACGCAGTTCTAACTCTCACCTCTCTCTCTTGCACAGTCACAGCAGCTCTAACTACCTCTCACCGCTATCTGTTGCCCCTTCACAGGAGCTCTAACTCTCAGCGCTATGTGTTGCCCCTTCTCAGCAACGCTAAATCTCACCACTCCGTGTTGCCTCTTCAACGCAGCTCTAATTCTCAGCGATCCCTGGTGCCCCTTCACAGGAGCGCTGACTGACTCTCAAGCGTTGTCTGCTGCCCCTACACAGCAGCTGTAACTCTAAGTGCACTCAGTTGCTCCTTCTCAGCAGCTCTATCTTCCAGTGCTCTCTGTTGCCCCTTCACAGCAGCTCTAACGCTGAGCTCTCTCAGTTGCCCCTTCAATGCAGCTCTAACTCACAGCGCTCTGTGTTGCCCCTTCAACGCAGCTGTAACTCTCACGGATCTCTGTTGCCCTTTCACAGCAGCTCTAACTCTAAGAGCTCTCATTTGCCCCTTCAATGCAGCCCTAACGCACAGCACTCTGGGTTGCCCCTTCAGTGCAGCTCTGACTAAATCTCAGCGCTCTGTGTTTCCCCTTCACAGAAGCTTTCTCAGCGCTCTGTGTAGCCCCTACACAGCAGCTCTAAATCTCAGCGCTGTGTGTTGCCCCTTCACAACAGCTGGAACTCTCACCACTCTCTGTTTCCCTTTCACAGCAGCTCTAACTCTCACCACTCTGTTTCCGCTTCACAGCAGCCCTCACTCTCAACGCTCTGGGTTGCCCATCAACACAGCTGTAACTCAGCGCTCACTGTTGCCCATTCATAGCAGCTATAACTCTCAGCGCTCTGTTGACCCTTCATTGTAGCTCTAAATCTCAGCGCTCTCTGTTGCCCCTTCACACCAGCTCTATCTCTCAGCACACCGTGTTGCCCCTTCAACGCAGCTCTAACTCTCAGAGCTCTCTCTGTTTCCCCTTCACAGCAGCTCTAACTCTAAGCGCTCTCAGTTGCCCCTTCAATGCAGCTCTATAACTCACAGCACTCTCTGTTCCCACTTTAACGCAGCTCTAACTCTCACCGCTCTCTGTTGCCCTTCAGAGCAGCTCTGACTAAATCTCAGTGTTCTCTGTTTCCCCAAGGCAGCTTTAACTCTCAGCGCTCTCTATTGCCCCTTCACAGGAGCTCTAACTCTCACCGCTCTGTTTGCTAATTGAGAGCAGCTCTAATTCTAAGCGCTCTCAGTTGCCCCTTCACAGCAGCTGTAAACCTCAGCGAGCTCTGTTGCCCCTTCAACGCAGCTCTAACTCTCAGCGCTCGCTGTTGCCCCTTCAGTGCAGCTCTGACTAAATGTCAGCGCGCTGTGTTGCCCCTTCACAGAAACTCTCTCAGCACGCTCTGTTGCCCCTTCACAGCAGCTCTAACTCTCAGCGCGCTCTGTTGCCCTTCAGAGTAGCACTAAATCTCAGCGCTTTCTGTGGCCCCTTCACAGCAGCTCTAACTCTCATAGCGCTCTGTTGCCCCTTCAGAGGAGCTCCGCCTAAATCTCAGCGATCTGTGTTGCCCCTTCACAGCAGCTCTAAATCTCAGCGCTGTGTGTTGCCCCTTCACAACAGCTGTAACTCTCACCACTCTCTGTTTCCCCTTCACAGCAGCTCTAACTCTCACCAATCTGTTTCCGCTTCACAGCAGCCCTGACTCTCTACGCTCTCTGTTGCCCCTTCACAGCGGCTTTAACTCTAAGTGCTCTCAATTGCCCCTTCACAGCAGCTCTAACTCTCAGAGCGCTCTGTTGCCCCTTCAGAGCAGCTCTGACTGAATCTCAGCGCTCTCTGTTTCCCCTCCACAGCACCTCTATCTCTCAGCGCTGTTTGCTTCTTCAGAGCAGCTCTAATTCTAAGCGCTCTCACTTGCCCCTTCACAGCAGCTGTGAACCTCAGCGAGCTCTGTTGCCGCTTCACAGCAGCTCTAACTCACAGCACTCTTTGTTGCCCCTTTAACGCAGCTGTAACTAGCAGCGCTCTCTGTTGCCCTTCAGAGCAGCCCTGACTGAATCTCAGCGCTCTCTGTTTCCCCTCCACAGCAGTTCTATCTCTCAGCGCTCTGTTTGCTTCTTCACAGCAGCTCTAATTCTAAGCGCTCTCAGTTGCCCCTTCACAGCAGCTCTGAACCTCAGCGAGCTCTGTTGCCCCTTCACAGCAGCTCTAACTCTCACCGCTGTGTGTTGCCCCTTCACAACAGCTCTAACTCTCACCATTCTGTTTCCGCTTCACAGCAGCCCTGACTCTCAACGCTCTGTGTTGCCCCTTCAACGCAGCTCTAACTCTCAGCGCTCGCTGTTGCCCCTTCAGTGCAGCTCTCACTAAATCTCAGCGCTCTGTGTTGCCCCTTCACAGAAGCTCTCTCAGCGCTCTCTGTTGCCCTTCAGAGCAGCTCTGACTAAATCTCAGCGCTCTCTGTTTCCCCTCCACAGCAGCTCAATCTCTCAGCGCTGTTTGCTTCTTCAGAGCAGCTCTAATTCTAAGCCCTCTCAGTTGCCCCTTCACAGCAGCTCTAAACCTCACCGAGATTCACAGCAGCTCTAACTCTCAGCGTGCTCTGTTGCCCTTCAGAGCAGCTCTGACTAACTCTCCGTGCTTTCTGTTGACCCTTCAGATCAGTCTGACTAACTCTCAGCGCTCCCGGTTGCCCCTTCAGAGCAGCTCTAACTCTCAGAGCACTCTGTTGCCCTTCAGAGGAGCTCTAACTCTCACCGCTCTCTGTTGCCCTTCAGAGCAGCTCTGACTAAATCTCAGTGCTCTCTGTTTCCCCAAGGCAGCTTTAACTCTCAGCGCTCTCAATTGCCCCTTCACAGGAGCTCTAACTCTCACCGCTCTGTTTGCTACTTGAGAGCAGCTCTAATTCTAAGCGCTCTCAGTTGCCCCTTCACAGCAGCTGTAAACCTCAGCGAGCTCTGTTGCCCCTTCAACGCAGCTCTAACTCTCAGCGCTCGCTGTTGCCCCTTCAGTGCAGCTCTGACTAAATCTCAGCGCGCTGTGTTGCCCCTTCACCGCAGCTCTAACTCTCAGCGCGCTCTGTTGCCCTTCAGAGTAGCACTGACTAAATCTCAGCGCTTTCTGTTGCCCCTTCACAGCAGCTCTAACGCTGAGCTCTCTCAGTTGCCCCTTCAATGCAGCTCTAACTCACAGCGCTCTGTGTTGCCCCTTCAACGCAGCTGTAACTCTTACGGATCTCTGTTGCTCTTTCACAGCAGCTCTAACTCTAAGAGCTCTCATTTGCCCCTTCAATGCAGCCCTAACGCACAGCACTCTGGGTTGCCCCTTCAGTGCAGCTCTGACTAAATCTCAATGCTCTGTGTTTCCCCTTCACAGAAGCTTTCTCAGCGCTCTGTGTAGCCCCTACACAGCAGCTCTAAATCTCAGGGCTGTGTGTTGCCCCTTCACAACAGCTGGAACTCTCACCACTCTCTGTTTCCCTTTCACAGCAGCTCTAACTCTCACCACTCTGTTTCCGCTTCACAGCAGCCCTCACTCTCAACGCTCTGGGTTGCCCATCAACACAGCTGTAACTCAGCGCTCATTGTTGCCCATTCATAGCAGCTATAACTGTCAGCGCTGTGTTGACCCTTCATTGTAGCTCTGACTAAATCTCAGCGCTCTCTGTTGCCCCTTCACACCAGCTCTATCTCTCAGCACACCGTGTTGCCCCTTCAACGCAGCTCTAACTCTCAGAGCTCTCTGTTTCCCCTTCACAGCAGCTCTAACTCTAAGCGCTCTCAGTTGCCCCTTCAATGCAGCTCTATAACTCACAGCACTCTCTGTTCCCAGTTTAACGCAGCTCTAACTCTCACCGCTCTCTGTTGCCCTTCAGAGCAGCTCTGACTATATCTCAGTGCTCTCTGTTTCCCCAAGGCAGCTTTAACTCTCAGCGCTCTCTATTGCCCCTTCACAGGAGCTCTAACTCTCACCGCTCTGTTTGCTAATTGAGAGCAGCTCTAATTCTAAGCGCTCTCAGTTGCCCCTTCACAGCAGCTGTAAACCTCAGCGAGCTCTGTTGCCCCTTCAACGCAGCTCTAACTCTCAGCGCTCGCTGTTGCCCCTTCAGTGCAGCTCTGACTAAATCTCAGCGCGCTGTGTTGCCCCTTCACAGAAACTCTCTCAGCACACTCTGTTGCCCCTTCACAGCAGCTCTAATTCTCAGCGCTGTGTGTTGCCCCTTCACAACAGCTGTAACTCTCACCACTCTCTGTTTCCCCTTCACAGCAGCTCTAACTCTCACCAATCTGTTTCCGCTTCACAGCAGCCCTGACTCTCTACGCTCTCTGTTGCCCCTTCACAGCGGCTTTAACTCTAAGCGCTCTCAGTTGCCCCTTCACAGCAGCTCTAACTCTCAGAGCGCTCTGTTGCCCCTTCAGAGGAGCTCTGACTAAATCTCAGCGCTCTCTGATGACCATTCATAGCAGCTCTAACTCTGAGCGCTCTGGAGCCCCTTCAGAGCAGCTCTGACTAAATCTCAGCGCTCTCTGTTTCCCCTCCAAAGCAGCTTGAACTCTCAGTGTTCTCTATTACCCCTTCACAGGAGCTCTGACTAACTCTCACGGCTCTGTTTGCTACTGGAGAGCAGCTCTAAATCTAAGCGCTCTCATTTACCCCTTCAATGCAGCTCTAACTCACAGCACTCTTTGTTGCCCCTTTAAAGCAGCTCTAACTAGCAGCGCTCTCTGTTGCCCTTCAGAGCAGCTCTGACTTAATCTTAGTGCTCTGTTTCCCCAAGGCAGCTTTAACTCTCAGCACTCTCTATTGCCCGTTCACAGGAGCTCTAAACCTCACCGAGCTTCACAGCAGCTCTAACTCTCAGCGCCCTCTGTTGCCCTTCAGAGCAGCTCTGACTAACTCTCCGTGCTTTCTGTTGACCCTTCAGATCAGTCTGACTAACTCTCAGCGCTCCCAGTTGCCCCTTCACAGCAGCTCTAACTCTCAGCGCCCTGTGTTGCCACTTCAATGCCGTTCTAATTCTCAGCACTCTTTATTGCCCCTTCAGAGCAGCTCTAACTCTCAGCGCTCGCTGTTGCCCCTTCAGTGCAGCTCTGACTAAATCTCAGCGCGCTGTGTTGTCCCTTCACAGAAGCTCTAACTCTCAGTGCGCTCTGTTGCCATTCAGAGTAGCACTGACTAAATCTCAGCGCTTTCTGTGGCCCCTTCACAGCAGCTCTAACTCTCAGAGCGCTCTGTTGCCCCTTCAGAAGAGCTCTGACTAAATCTCAGCGATCTGTGTTGCCCCTTCACAGCAGCTCTAAATCTCAGCGCTGTGTGTTGCCCCTTCACAACAGCTGTAACTCTCACCACTCTCTGTTTCCCCTTCACAGCAGCGCTAACTCTCACCAATCTCTGTTTCCGCTTCACAGCAGCCCTGACTCTCTACGCTCTCTGTTGCCCCTTCACAGCGGCTTTAACTCTAAGTGCTCTCAGTTGCCCCTTCACAGCAGCTCTAACTCTCAGACCGCTCTGTTGCCCCTTCAGAAGAGCTCTGACTAAATCTCAGCGCTCTCCGTGGCCCCTTCACAGCAGCTCTACCTCTCAGAGCTCTCTCTGTTGCCCCTTCACAGCAGCTCTAAGTCTCAGCCCTGTCTGTTGCCCCTTCACAGCAGCTCTGACTAACTCTCAGCCCTCTCTGTTGCCCCATCACAGCCGCTCTAACTCTCACCGCTATCTGTTGCCCCATCACAGCCGCTCTAACTCTCACCGCTATCTGTTGCCCCTTCGCAGGAGCTCTAACTCTCAGCGCTATGTGTTGCCCCTTCTCAGCAATGCTAAATCTCAGATCTCTGTGTTGCCTCTTCACAGCAGCTCTAATTCTCAGCGCTGTTTCCCCATCACAGCAGCTCGAACTCTCAGCGCTCTGTGTTGCCCCTTCAACGCAGCTCTAATTCTCAGCGATCCCTGGTGCCACTTCACAGGAGCGCTGACTAACTCTAAAGCGCTCTGTATGGCCCCATCAACGCAGCTCTAACTCTCAAGCCCTCTCTGTTGCCCCTTCACAGGAGCTCTAACACTCAGCCCCCTCTGTTGTCCCTTCCGAGCAGCTCTGACTAAATCTCAGCGATCTGTGTTGCCCCTTCACAGCAGCTCTAACTCTCAGCGCGCTCTGTTGCCCTTCAGAGTAGCACTGACTAAATCTCAGCGCTTTCTGTTGGCCCTTCACAGCAGCTCTAACTCTCAGAGCGCTCTGTTGCCCCTTCAGAGGAGCTCTGACTAAATCTCAGCGCTCTCTGTTGCCCATTCATAGCAGCTATAACTCTCAGCGCTCTGTTGCCCCTTCATAGAGCTCTGACTAAATCTCAGCGCTCTCTGTGTCCCCTTCACACCAGCTCTATCTCTCAGCGCTGTGTGTTGCCCCTTCAACACAGCTCTAATTCTCAGCGATCTATGAGCCCCTTCACAGGAGCACTGACTGACTCTCAAGCGCTCTGTGTTGCCACTTCACAGTAGCTGTAACTCTAAGTGCACTCAGTTGCCCCTTCTCAGCAGCTCTAACTTCCAGTGCTCTGTGTTGTCCCTTCACAGCAGCTCTAACGCTGAGCTCTCTCAGTTGCCCCTTCAATGCAGCTCTAACTCACAGCGCTCTGTGTTGCCCCTTCAACGCAGCTGTAACTCTCACGGATCTCTGTTGCCCTTTCACAGCAGCTCTAACTCTCAGCGCGCTCTGTTGCCCTTCAGAGCAGCTCTGACTAACTCTCCGTGCTTTCTGTTGACCCTTCAGATCAGTCTGACTAACTCTCAGCGCTCCCGGTTGCCCCTTCACAGCAGCTCTAACTCTCAGCGCCCTGTGTTGCCCCTTCAACGCAGCTCTAATGCTCACCACTCTTTACTGCCCCTTCACAACAGCAATAAATCAGCGCTCTCCGTTGCCCCTTCACAGCAGCTCTAACTCTCAGCGCCCTGTGTTGCCACTTCAATGCAGTTCTAATTCTCAGCACTCTTTATTGCCTCTTCAGAGCAGCTCTAACTCTCAGAGCACTCTGTTGCCCTTCACAGCAGCTCTGACTAAATCTCAGCGCACTCTGTTTCCCCAAGGCAGCTTTAACTCTCAGCGCTCTCTATTGCCCCTTCACAGGAGCTCTAACTCTCACCGCTCTGTTTGCTACTTGAGAGCAGCTCTAATTCTAAGCGCTCTCAGTTGCCCCTTCACAGCAGCTGTAAACCTCAGCGAGCTCTGTTGCCCCTTCAACGCAGCTCTAACGCTCAGCGCTCGCTGATGCCCCTTCAGTGCAGCTCTGACTAAATCTCAGCGCTTTCTGTTGCCCCTTCACAGCAGCTCTAACTCTCAGAGCGCTCTGTTGCCCCTCCAGAGGAGCTCTGACTAAATCTCAGCGCTCTCTGTGTCCCCTTCACACCAGCTCTACCTCTCAGCGCTCTGTGTTGCCCCTTCAACGCAGCTCTAATTCTCAGCGATCTCTGGTGCCCCTTCACAGGAGCACTGACCGACTCTCAAGCGCTCTGTGTTGCCCCTTCACAGCAGCTGTAACTCTAAGTGCTCTCAGTTGCCCCTTCTCAGCAGCTCTAACTTCCAGTGCTCTGTGTTGCCCCTTCACAGCAGCTCTAACTCTCAGCGCTCTCTATTGCCCCTTCACAGGAGCTCTGACTAACTCTCACCGCTCTGTTTGCTCCTTCAGAGCAGCTCTAATTCTAAGCGCTCTCAGTTGCCCGTTCACAGCAGCTGTAAACCTCATCGCTCTCTCTTCTCTTGCCCCTTCAACGCAGCTCTAACGCTCAGCGCTCGCTGTTGCCTCTTCAGAGCAGCTCTAACTCTCACCACTCTGTTTCCGCTTCACAGCAGCCCTGACTCTCAACGCTCTGTGTTGCCCCTTCAACGCAGCTGTAACTCAGAGCTCACTGTTGCCCATTCATAGCAGATATAACTCTCAGCCCTGACTGTTGCCCCTTCAGAGCAGCTCTGAATAAATCTCAGCGCTCTCTGTTGCCCCTTCACACCAGCTCTATCTCTCGGCGCTCTGTGCTGCCCCTTCAACGCAGTTCTAACTCTCACCTCTCTCTCTTGCACAGTCACAGCAGCTCTAACTACCTCTCACCGCTATCTGTTGCCCCTTCACAGGAGCTCTAACTCTCAGCGCTATGTGTTGCCCCTTCTCAGCAACGCTAAATCTCACCACTCCGTGTTGCCTCTTCAACGCAGCTCTAATTCTCAGCGATCCCTGGTGCCCCTTCACAGGAGCGCTGACTGACTCTCAAGCGTTGTCTGCTGCCCCTACACAGCAGCTGTAACTCTAAGTGCACTCAGTTGCTCCTTCTCAGCAGCTCTATCTTCCAGTGCTCTCTGTTGCCCCTTCACAGCAGCTCTAACGCTGAGCTCTCTCAGTTGCCCCTTCAATGCAGCTCTAACTCACAGCGCTCTGTGTTGCCCCTTCAACGCAGCTGTAACTCTCACGGATCTCTGTTGCCCTTTCACAGCAGCTCTAACTCTAAGAGCTCTCATTTGCCCCTTCAATGCAGCCCTAACGCACAGCACTCTGGGTTGCCCCTTCAGTGCAGCTCTGACTAAATCTCAGCGCTCTGTGTTTCCCCTTCACAGAAGCTTTCTCAGCGCTCTGTGTAGCCCCTACACAGCAGCTCTAAATCTCAGCGCTGTGTGTTGCCCCTTCACAACAGCTGGAACTCTCACCACTCTCTGTTTCCCTTTCACAGCAGCTCTAACTCTCACCACTCTGTTTCCGCTTCACAGCAGCCCTCACTCTCAACGCTCTGGGTTGCCCATCAACACAGCTGTAACTCAGCGCTCACTGTTGCCCATTCATAGCAGCTATAACTCTCAGCGCTCTGTTGACCCTTCATTGTAGCTCTGACTAAATCTCAGCGCTCTCTGTTGCCCCTTCACACCAGCTCTATGTCGCAGCACAGCGTGTTGCCCCTTCAACGCAGCTCTAACTCTCAGAGCTCTCTGTGTTTCCCCTTCACAGCAGCTCTAACTCTAAGCGCTCTCAGTTGCCCCTTCAATGCAGCTCTATAACTCACAGCACTCTCTGTTCCCAGTTTAACGCAGCTCTAACTCTCACCGCTCTCTGTTGCCCTTCAGAGCAGCTCTGACTATATCTCAGTGCTCTCTGTTTCCCCAAGGCAGCTTTAACTCTCAGCGCTCTCTATTGCCCCTTCACAGGAGCTCTAACTCTCACCGCTCTGTTTGCTAATTGAGAGCAGCTCTAATTCTAAGCGCTCTCAGTTGCCCCTTCACAGCAGCTGTAAACCTCAGCGAGCTCTGTTGCCCCTTCAACGCAGCTCTCTCAGCGCTCGCTGTTGCCCCTTCAGTGCAGCTCTGACTAAATCTCAGCGCGCTGTGTTGCCCCTTCACAGAAACTCTCTCAGCACACTCTGTTGCCCCTTCACAGCAGCTCTAATTCTCAGCGCTGTGTGTTGCCCCTTCACAACAGCTGTAACTCTCACCACTCTCTGTTTCCCCTTCACAGCAGCTCTAACTCTCACCAATCTGTTTCCGCTTCACAGCAGCCCTGACTCTCTACGCTCTCTGTTGCCCCTTCACAGCGGCTTTAACTCTAAGCGCTCTCAGTTGCCCCTTCACAGCAGCTCTAACTCTCAGAGCGCTCTGTTGCCCCTTCAGAGGAGCTCTGACTAAATCTCAGCGCTCTCTGATGACCATTCATAGCAGCTCTAACTCTCAGCGCTCTGGAGCCCCTTCAGAGCAGCTCTGACTAAATCTCAGCGCTCTCTGTTTCCCCTCCAAAGCAGCTTGAACTCTCAGTGCTCTTTATTACCCCTTCACAGGAGCTCTGACTAACTCTCACGGCTCTGTTTGCTACTGGAGAGCAGCTCTAAATCTAAGCGCTCTCATTTACCCCTTCAATGCAGCTCTAACTCACAGCACTCTTTGTTGCCCCTTTAAAGCAGCTCTAACTAGCAGCGCTCTCTGTTGCCCTTCAGAGCAGCTCTGACTTAATCTTAGTGCTCTGTTTCCCCAAGGCAGCTTTAACTCTCAGCGCTCTCTATTGCCCCTTCACAGCAGCTCTAAACCTCACCGAGCTTCACAGCAGCTCTAACTCTCAGCGCCCTCTGTTGCCCTTCAGAGCAGCTCTGACTAACTCTCCGTGCTTTCTGTTGACCCTTCAGATCAGTCTGACTAACTCTCAGCGCTCCCAGTTGCCCCTTCACAGCAGCTCTAACTCTCAGCGCCCTGTGTTGCCACTTCAATGCCGTTCTAATTCTCAGCACTCTTTATTGCCCCTTCAGAGCAGCTCTAACTCTCAGCGCTCGCTGTTGCCCCTTCAGTGCAGCTCTGACTAAATCTCAGCGCGCTGTGTTGTCCCTTCACAGAAGCTCTAACTCTCAGTGCGCTCTGTTGCCATTCAGAGTAGCACTGACTAAATCTCAGCGCTTTCTGTGGCCCCTTCACAGCAGCTCTAACTCTCAGAGCGCTCTGTTGCCCCTTCAGAAGAGCTCTGACTAAATCTCAGCGATCTGTGTTGCCCCTTCACAGCAGCTCTAAATCTCAGCGCTGTGTGTTGCCCCTTCACAACAGCTGTAACTCTCACCACTCTCTGTTTCCCCTTCACAGCAGCGCTAACTCTCACCAATCTCTGTTTCCGCTTCACAGCAGCCCTGACTCTCTACGCTCTCTGTTGCCCCTTCACAGCGGCTTTAACTCTAAGTGCTCTCAGTTGCCCCTTCACAGCAGCTCTAACTCTCAGACCGCTCTGTTGCCCCTTCAGAAGAGCTCTGACTAAATCTCAGCGCTCTCCGTGGCCCCTTCACAGCAGCTCTATCTCTCAGAGCTCTCTCTGTTGCCCCTTCACAGCAGCTCTAAGTCTCAGCCCTGTCTGTTGCCCCTTCACAGCAGCTCTGACTAACTCTCAGCCCTCTCTGTTGCCCCATCACAGCCGCTCTAACTCTCACCGCTATCTGTTGCCCCATCACAGCCGCTCTAACTCTCACCGCTATCTGTTGCCCCTTCGCAGGAGCTCTAACTCTCAGCGCTATGTGTTGCCCTTTCTCAGCAATGCTAAATCTCAGATCTCTGTGTTGCCTCTTCACAGCAGCTCTAATTCTCAGCGCTGTTTCCCCATCACAGCAGCTCGAACTCTCAGCGCTCTGTGTTGCCCCTTCAACGCAGCTCTAATTCTCAGCGATCCCTGGTGCCACTTCACAGGAGCGCTGACTAACTCTAAAGCGCTCTGTATGGCCCCATCAACGCAGCTCTAACTCTCAAGCCCTCTCTGTTGCCCCTTCACAGGAGCTCTAACACTCAGCCCCCTCTGTTGTCCCTTCCGAGCAGCTCTGACTAAATCTCAGCGATCTGTGTTGCCCCTTCACAGCAGCTCTAACTCTCAGCGCGCTCTGTTGCCCTTCAGAGTAGCACTGACTAAATCTCAGCGCTTTCTGTTGGCCCTTCACAGCAGCTCTAACTCTCACAGCGCTCTGTTGCCCCTTCAGAGGAGCTCTGACTAAATCTCAGCGCTCTCTGTTGCCCATTCATAGCAGCTATAACTCTCAGCGCTCTGTTGCCCCTTCATAGCAGCTCTGACTAAATCTCAGCGCTCTCTGTGTCCCCTTCACACCAGCTCTATCTCTCAGCGCTGTGTGTTGCCCCTTCACAGGAGCACTGACTGACTCTCAAGCGCTCTGTGTTGCCACTTCACAGTAGCTGTAACTCTAAGTGCACTCAGTTGCCCCTTCTCAGCAGCTCTAACTTCCAGTGCTCTGTGTTGTCCCTTCACAGCAGCTCTAACGCTGAGCTCTCTCAGTTGCCCCTTCAATGCAGCTCTAACTCACAGCGCTCTGTGTTGCCCCTTCAACGCAGCTGTAACTCTCACGGATCTCTGTTGCCCTTTCACAGCAGCTCTAACTCTCAGCGCGCTCTGTTGCCCTTCAGAGCAGCTCTGACTAACTCTCCGTGCTTTCTGTTGACCCTTCAGATCAGTCTGACTAACTCTCAGCGCTCCCGGTTGCCCCTTCACAGCAGCTCTAACTCTCAGCGCCCTGTGTTGCCCCTTCAACGCAGCTCTAATGCTCACCACTCTTTACTGCCCCTTCACAACAGCAATAAATCAGCGCTCTCCGTTGCCCCTTCACAGCAGCTCTAACTCTCAGCGCCCTGTGTTGCCACTTCAATGCAGTTCTAATTCTCAGCACTCTTTATTGCCTCTTCAGAGCAGCTCTAACTCTCAGAGCACTCTGTTGCCCTTCACAGCAGCTCTGACTAAATCTCAGCGCACTCTGTTTCCCCAAGGCAGCTTTAACTCTCAGCGCTCTCTATTGCCCCTTCACAGGAGCTCTAACTCTCACCGCTCTGTTTGCTACTTGAGAGCAGCTCTAATTCTAAGCGCTCTCAGTTGCCCCTTCACAGCAGCTGTAAACCTCAGCGAGCTCTGTTGCCCCTTCAACGCAGCTCTAACGCTCAGCGCTCGCTGATGCCCCTTCAGTGCAGCTCTGACTAAATCTCAGCGCTTTCTGTTGCCCCTTCACAGCAGCTCTAACTCTCAGAGCGCTCTGTTGCCCCTCCAGAGGAGCTCTGACTAAATCTCAGCGCTCTCTGTGTCCCCTTCACACCAGCTCTACCTCTCAGCGCTCTGTGTTGCCCCTTCAACGCAGCTCTAATTCTCAGCGATCTCTGGTGCCCCTTCACAGGAGCACTGACCGACTCTCAAGCGCTCTGTGTTGCCCCTTCACAGCAGCTGTAACTCTAAGTGCTCTCAGTTGCCCCTTCTCAGCAGCTCTAACTTCCAGTGCTCTGTGTTGCCCCTTCACAGCAGCTCTAACTCTCAGCGCTCTCTATTGCCCCTTCACAGGAGCTCTGACTAACTCTCACCGCTCTGTTTGCTCCTTCAGAGCAGCTCTAATTCTAAGCGCTCTCAGTTGCCCGTTCACAGCAGCTGTAAACCTCATCGCTCTCTCTTCTCTTGCCCCTTCAACGCAGCTCTAACGCTCAGCGCTCGCTGTTGCCTCTTCAGAGCAGCTCTAACTCTCACCACTCTGTTTCCGCTTCACAGCAGCCCTGACTCTCAACGCTCTGTGTTGCCCCTTCAACGCAGTTGTAACTCAGAGCTCACTGTTGCCCATTCATAGCAGATATAACTCTCAGCCCTGACTGTTGCCCCTTCAGAGCAGCTCTGAATAAATCTCAGCGCTCTCTGTTGCCCCTTCACACCAGCTCTATCTCTCGGCGCTCTGTGCTGCCCCTTCAACGCAGTTCTAACTCTCACCTCTCTCTCTTGCACAGTCACAGCAGCTCTAACTACCTCTCACCGCTATCTGTTGCCCCTTCACAGGAGCTCTAACTCTCAGCGCTATGTGTTGCCCCTTCTCAGCAACGCTAAATCTCACCACTCCGTGTTGCCTCTTCAACGCAGCTCTAATTCTCAGCGATCCCTGGTGCCCCTTCACAGGAGCGCTGACTGACTCTCAAGCGTTGTCTGCTGCCCCTACACAGCAGCTGTAACTCTAAGTGCACTCAGTTGCTCCTTCTCAGCAGCTCTATCTTCCAGTGCTCTCTGTTGCCCCTTCACAGCAGCTCTAACGCTGAGCTCTCTCAGTTGCCCCTTCAATGCAGCTCTAACTCACAGCACTCTGTGTTGCCCCTTCAACGCAGCTGTAACTCTCACGGATCTCTGTTGCCCTTTCACAGCAGCTCTAACTCTAAGAGCTCTCATTTGCCCCTTCAATGCAGCCCTAACGCACAGCACTCTGGGTTGCCCCTTCAGTGCAGCTCTGACTAAATCTCAGCGCTCTGTGTTTCCCCTTCACAGAAGCTTTCTCAGCGCTCTGTGTAGCCCCTACACAGCAGCTCTAAATCTCAGCGCTGTGTGTTGCCCCTTCACAACAGCTGGAACTCTCACCACTCTCTGTTTCCCTTTCACAGCAGCTCTAACTCTCACCACTCTGTTTCCGCTTCACAGCAGCCCTCACTCTCAACGCTCTGGGTTGCCCATCAACACAGCTGTAACTCAGCGCTCACTGTTGCCCATTCATAGCAGCTATAACTCTCAGCGCTCTGTTGACCCTTCATTGTAGCTCTAAATCTCAGCGCTCTCTGTTGCCCCTTCACACCAGCTCTATCTCTCAGCACACCGTGTTGCCCCTTCAACGCAGCTCTAACTCTCAGAGCTCTCTCTGTTTCCCCTTCACAGCAGCTCTAACTCTAAGCGCTCTCAGTTGCCCCTTCAATGGAGCTCTATAACTCACAGCACTCTCTGTTCCCACTTTAACGCAGCTCTAACTCTCACCGCTCTCTGTTGCCCTTCAGAGCAGCTCTGACTAAATCTCAGTGTTCTCTGTTTCCCCAAGGCAGCTTTAACTCTCAGCGCTCTCTATTGCCCCTTCACAGGAGCTCTAACTCTCACCGCTCTGTTTGCTAATTGAGAGCAGCTCTAATTCTAAGCGCTCTCAGTTGCCCCTTCACAGCAGCTGTAAACCTCAGCGAGCTCTGTTGCCCCTTCAACGCAGCTCTCTCAGCGCTCGCTGTTGCCCCTTCAGTGCAGCTCTGACTAAATGTCAGCGCGCTGTGTTGCCCCTTCACAGAAACTCTCTCAGCACGCTCTGTTGCCCCTTCACAGCAGCTCTAACTCTCAGCGCGCTCTGTTGCCCTTCAGAGTAGCACTAAATCTCAGCACTTTCTGTGGCCCCTTCACAGCAGCTCTAACTCTCATAGCGCTCTGTTGCCCCTTCAGAGGAGCTCCGCCTAAATCTCAGCGATCTGTGTTGCCCCTTCACAGCAGCTCTAAATCTCAGCGCTGTGTGTTGCCCCTTCACAACAGCTGTAACTCTCACCACTCTCTGTTTCCCCTTCACAGCAGCTCTAACTCTCACCAATCTGTTTCCGCTTCACAGCAGCCCTGACTCTCTACGCTCTCTGTTGCCCCTTCACAGCGGCTTTAACTCTAAGTGCTCTCAATTGCCCCTTCACAGCAGCTCTAACTCTCAGAGCGCTCTGTTGCCCCTTCAGAGCAGCTCTGACTGAATCTCAGCGCTCTCTGTTTCCCCTCCACAGCACCTCTATCTCTCAGCGCTGTTTGCTTCTTCAGAGCAGCTCTAATTCTAAGCGCTCTCACTTGCCCCTTCACAGCAGCTGTGAACCTCAGCGAGCTCTGTTGCCGCTTCACAGCAGCTCTAACTCACAGCACTCTTTGTTGCCCCTTTAACGCAGCTGTAACTAGCAGCGCTCTCTGTTGCCCTTCAGAGCAGCCCTGACTGAATCTCAGCGCTCTCTGTTTCCCCTCCACAGCAGTTCTATCTCTCAGCGCTCTGTTTGCTTCTTCACAGCAGCTCTAATTCTAAGCGCTCTCAGTTGCCCCTTCACAGCAGCTCTGAACCTCAGCGAGCTCTGTTGCCCCTTCACAGCAGCTCTAACTCTCACCGCTGTGTGTTGCCCCTTCACAACAGCTCTAACTCTCACCATTCTGTTTCCGCTTCACAGCAGCCCTGACTCTCAACGCTCTGTGTTGCCCCTTCAACGCAGCTCTAACTCTCAGCGCTCGCTGTTGCCCCTTCAGTGCAGCTCTCACTAAATCTCAGCGCTCTGTGTTGCCCCTTCACAGAAGCTCTCTCAGCGCTCTCTGTTGCCCTTCAGAGCAGCTCTGACTAAATCTCAGCGCTCTCTGTTTCCCCTCCACAGCAGCTCAATCTCTCAGCGCTGTTTGCTTCTTCAGAGCAGCTCTAATTCTAAGCCCTCTCAGTTGCCCCTTCACAGCAGCTCTAAACCTCACCGAGATTCACAGCAGCTCTAACTCTCAGCGTGCTCTGTTGCCCTTCAGAGCAGCTCTGACTAACTCTCCGTGCTTTCTGTTGACCCTTCAGATCAGTCTGACTAACTCTCAGCGCTCCCGGTTGCCCCTTCAGAGCAGCTCTAACTCTCAGAGCACTCTGTTGCCCTTCAGAGGAGCTCTAACTCTCACCGCTCTCTGTTGCCCTTCAGAGCAGCTCTGACTAAATCTCAGTGCTCTCTGTTTCCCCAAGGCAGCTTTAACTCTCAGCGCTCTCAATTGCCCCTTCACAGGAGCTCTAACTCTCACCGCTCTGTTTGCTACTTGAGAGCAGCTCTAATTCTAAGCGCTCTCAGTTGCCCCTTCACAGCAGCTGTAAACCTCAGCGAGCTCTGTTGCCCCTTCAACGCAGCTCTAACTCTCAGCGCTCGCTGTTGCCCCTTCAGTGCAGCTCTGACTAAATCTCAGCGCGCTGTGTTGCCCCTTCACCGCAGCTCTAACTCTCAGCGCGCTCTGTTGCCCTTCAGAGTAGCACTGACTAAATCTCAGCGCTTTCTGTTGCCCCTTCACAGCAGCTCTAACGCTGAGCTCTCTCAGTTGCCCCTTCAATGCAGCTCTAACTCACAGCGCTCTGTGTTGCCCCTTCAACGCAGCTGTAACTCTTACGGATCTCTGTTGCTCTTTCACAGCAGCTCTAACTCTAAGAGCTCTCATTTGCCCCTTCAATGCAGCCCTAACGCACAGCACTCTGGGTTGCCCCTTCAGTGCAGCTCTGACTAAATCTCAATGCTCTGTGTTTCCCCTTCACAGAAGCTTTCTCAGCGCTCTGTGTAGCCCCTACACAGCAGCTCTAAATCTCAGGGCTGTGTGTTGCCCCTTCACAACAGCTGGAACTCTCACCACTCTCTGTTTCCCTTTCACAGCAGCTCTAACTCTCACCACTCTGTTTCCGCTTCACAGCAGCCCTCACTCTCAACGCTCTGGGTTGCCCATCAACACAGCTGTAACTCAGCGCTCATTGTTGCCCATTCATAGCAGCTATAACTGTCAGCGCTGTGTTGACCCTTCATTGTAGCTCTGACTAAATCTCAGCGCTCTCTGTTGCCCCTTCACACCAGCTCTATCTCTCAGCACACCGTGTTGCCCCTTCAACGCAGCTCTAACTCTCAGAGCTCTCTCTGTTTCCCCTTCACAGCAGCTCTAACTCTAAGCGCTCTCAGTTGCCCCTTCAATGCAGCTCTATAACTCACAGCACTCTCTGTTCCCAGTTTAACGCAGCTCTAACTCTCACCGCTCTCTGTTGCCCTTCAGAGCAGCTCTGACTATATCTCAGTGCTCTCTGTTTCCCCAAGGCAGCTTTAACTCTCAGCGCTCTCTATTGCCCCTTCACAGGAGCTCTAACTCTCACCGCTCTGTTTGCTAATTGAGAGCAGCTCTAATTCTAAGCGCTCTCAGTTGCCCCTTCACAGCAGCTGTAAACCTCAGCGAGCTCTGTTGCCCCTTCAACGCAGCTCTAACTCTCAGCGCTCGCTGTTGCCCCTTCAGTGC